>NC_139985.1:690991-693491 GCF_963993115.1 Abramis brama
CCCCAAAAGACATTCTACTGACGATAAGAAACTCTGCAAGTACATGTCAACTTATTCTAACCCTGCCAGTCTACTAATACTCTACTTATACTCTAATGAGTTAAAAGTCATGTAGGTGCAATGTTACTTACAGTCAAAGAATGTGTTAAAGGGACCATCAAAATAAAGTGAAACCACTGTTTCTAACGTGAATTTTTGAACTGGTGGTGGCGCTGTAGAGCTGGTCCTAGAGACCCTAAAGTTGGTCAAATTACTATTCATTACCATCACTACAAATGTGCCAGTTTTCATACAGACTGTAGTTAATGATGTATGACGCACAAATGGAGTAATAAGCACCTAAGCACTTTGAGTACCTAGAAAAGCGCCGTATAAATTTAACGAATTATTATTATTATTATTATTATTATTAACTTCTGGTGATTAATCTATTAGAGACGCTGCTGTAACGAACACACCACCTCATGATCTCACTACCCACAATTCCACTTCCTGTACCTGGCACGTCCACACAGATGTGATGAGGTATCCGTTGTCCCTGAACACGTTGAAGATCTCGAGGATCCCTCGGGAATATCCGAACACAGAGATGCTGGCGTCAGAGATGGCGAGATTCAGCGTCAGGTAATCGGTGGGCTGGAGGAGAGATCTCTGCTTGAAGAGGATGAAGATCACGATACTGTTCCCGAACCACGACAGCCAGCCTGAAACACACACACACACGTTGCTTTGATGATGATAAAACTTGATTTTTTAAGATTTTTTGAGGAAATTTAAGCGTTACAGTAGCATAAACAAGACAAAAACAAATATTACACCATTATTGCAACTATGTATTCCAAAGTTATGTAACGAGCCCAAAAAACATAATAACAGATACATCATTAAATATAAATAAAAAAAATAAATAAAAAAAGAATAAATACATTAATATTCTAAATATAAGTATATGGGTAAATATACTCTCCTAAAAAAATTAAACTTTATGCAATGATTCTCAAACAAGAACTGATGCATATTATGGGATATTGATGACTAACTCCATCACACAGCAAGAAACATCACAGAGAATGTTACTGTAGTTAGTAATAGTAGTAATAATTATGTCTAAATCTGCTATCATGACTGTAACGGCTGTAATGAATGTAGATCAGAGTTTGTGCTCCAGTAATAAACTCGTCCTGATTAACTCTAATGACCCTGACAGACAGCCGGATGGATTAGCTGCTCTAATCCATGAGTTCTTCACTACAGTCAGACTGGAGAAACATTACCTGGAACAATAACTATAAAACTTCATATGCAACATGTTAATGCAGGGCTTCTCAATCTTTTACACTCACAGAGCCCCAAATATGATCATCCTCATATCAACGACCCCATCCTAACGTTTAAAACACGTCTATAAACACCCAATTTATAATCTGTAATATTAATATTTTGAAACTTAAAATAGTTTATATTAAGTTACATTATTATATATATTTTTCGACTCACTATAGTAATGTACTGTTAAATGTCTGTTTATTAATTATTAATTAAGTTTTATTTATTTATTTTAATCTAATTGAATATATTTAATAGATTAACAACTAACTAATAATTAAATTTTTACTTATCCACTTATTTTAATCTAATTTATTTACTTAATCTTATTGTTTTATTTATTTATTTATTTAATTTGTACCGTTTTACTCTAGACTTTATGTGCTAATAGACTTAAAAAAAGACAGATGCTGATAAACACTTGAAGACTGCCTGTATAATGTATAATATAAATAATAAAAAAGCAATAAGACAATGCATTACATACTGCAAACACATCTATAAGCATTTGTGTGCTATTTTCTAGAAAGCACTACGAAATGTCATTAAAACTAGCTGTAATAACACTTGCTTTCAGAAAATATACCTGTAGATTGTCACACTTTTGAAAACAAGAAGAAAATAAAATCAGGAAGAACATGATTGTTTGAAAACTTAAAGTGTTTCAAACCCGCTTCACTGGTAAACATGAACGAGGTAACATGATGAAGTGAGACTGAGGTAAAAATGATAAAGTGAGGTAAACATTATGAAGTGAGACTGAGGTAAACAGGATGAAGTGAGGTAAACATGATGAAGTGAGACTGAGGTAAAAATGATAAAGTGAGGTAAACATGATGAAGTGAGACTGAGATAAAAATTATAAAGTGAGGTAAAAATTATGAAATGATGTAAACATGATGAAGTGAGACTGGGGTAAACCTGATAAAGTTAGATTGGGGTAAACCTGATAAAGTGAGACTGAGGTAAACCTGATAAAGTTAGATTGGGGTAAACCTGATAAAGTGAGGTAAACCTGATAAAGTGAGACTGAGGTAAACATGATAAAGTGAGGTAAACCTGATAAAGTGAGACTGAGGTAAACATGATAAAGTGAGGTAAACCTGATAAAGTGAGACTGAGGTAAGCCTGATAAAGTGAGACTGAGGTAAGCCTGATAAAGTGAGACTGAGGT
>NC_139985.1:695991-720991 GCF_963993115.1 Abramis brama
CAGATGAAGAACAGTAACAGCAGATGAAGAACAGTAACAGCACTAGATGAAGTGCAGTAACAGCAGATGAAGAACAGTAACAGCACTAGATGAAGTGCAGTAACAGCAGATGAAGAACAGTAACAGCACTAGATGAAGAACAGTAACAGCAGATGAAGAACAGTAACAGCACTAGATGAAGTACAGTAACAGCAGATGAAGAACAGTAACAGCAGATGAAGAACAGTAACAGCAGATGAAGTGCAGTAACAGCAGATGAAGAACAGTAACAGCAGATGAAGAGCAGTAACAGCAGATGAAGTGCAGTAACAGCAGATGAAGAACAGTAACAGCAGATGAAGAACAGTAACAGCAGATGAAGAACAGTAACAGCACTAGATGAAGTACAGTAACAGCAGATGAAGTGCAGTAACAGCAGATGAAGTACAGTAACAGCACTAGATGAAGTACAGTAACAGCAGATGAAGTGCAGTAACAGCAGATGAAGAACAGTAACAGCAGATGAAGAACAGTAACAGCACTAGATGAAGTACAGTAACAGCAGATGAAGTGCAGTAACAGCAGATGAAGAACAGTAACAGCAGATGAAGTGCAGTAACAGCAGATGAAGAACAGTAACAGCAGATGAAGTGCAGTAACAGCAGATGAAGAACAGTAACAGCAGATGAAGTGCAGTAACAGCAGATGAAGAACAGTAACAGCAGATGAAGTACAGTAACAGCAGATGAAGTAGTAACAGCAGATGAAGAACAGTAACAGCAGATGAAGTGCAGTAACAGCAGATGAAGTGCAGTAACAGCAGATGAAGTGCAGTAACAGCAGATGAAGTGCAGTAACAGCAGATGAAGTGCAGTAACAGCAGATGAAGTGCAGTAACAGCACTAGATGAAGTACAGTAACAGCAGATGAAGTACAGTAACAGCACTAGATGAAGTACAGTAACAGCACTAGATGAAGTACAGTAACAGCAGATGAAGTACAGTAACAGCAGATGAAGTACTGTAACAGCACTAGATGAAGTACAGTAACAGCAGATGAAGAACAGTAACAGCAGATGAAGTACTGTAACAGCACTAGATGAAGTACAGTAACAGCAGATGAAGTACAGTAACAGCAGATGAAGTACAGTAACAGCACTAGATGAAGTACAGTAACAGTACTAGATGAAGTACAGTAACAGCAGAGATGAAGTGCAGTAACAGCAGATGAAGTGCAGTAACAGCAGATGAAGTGCAGTAACAGCAGATGAAGTGCAGTAACAGCAGATGAAGTACAGTAACAGTACTAGATCTGACATATAGTAAATCACTGATGTCTGGAGCACAAGTAGTGATTCTGCTGGTTATTTACAGTTACACAACTATAGGAACCATCATTTTCAGTATCTATGAGTGATACTGTGACAGAAATAAGAGTCTTCCTCCTCTTGTTTGATTTGGTCTGTTATTGGCAGCGAGTGCTCCTGGGCTTTGAACCACTTTAACACAGTGTTTTGTTTAAAGCCACTTTTAATAGAACCAATTTGTTTAAGAGAAATGAAAAAGTGAGTCAGAACTGACAACAAAACTTAGTCAACTTGAAACAGCATGCAACTAATATTACCAGAAATGGGCTATAAAAAATCATTTTTATAAGACAGACAGTTATGTACATACATTCCGAACAAAAACACCTATTTCAGTGTCAGAACAGCGGATTTTGGAGTTTGCAGGTAAGAGTTTGCACATGAGGTGAGTCCAGATCAATGCATGTAATCTGCCATCAACTGTAAATAACCTCCTAAGAGGATTGAGCGTGTCGGATATTCACAACTACGAGAAAAAAAGCCATTAAATGTTCCATTAGCGTAAATTAAAGACAGTGGACTGTTTCAGTCTGTGGTGTTTAAAACATTCACCTTGAGAATGATTTCCTGAATGAATGAGAGTATTAACAGAGCAGGGTCAACAGTTACTGTAAACAAGACCCAGTGAAGTAAATAAATCTCTCTTAAAGGCGCAGTGCAGAAATAGACGGAGGTTTTTGTTAAATGGCTGATTACTAATATAAAGAATCAAAAGTGTTTCGTCGTTTTCTTACAAACTGTTGGATGGTTGGTGTTGGCGAGTTAAACTATATACAGCAATTTTATAACTTTTTAAAGGTACTGTATGCAATTTTTGACTGTACATAAAAATACCATAATATGTTTGCAGAATCAGGAGACCAAAGTTCAAATGCTCGTTTCTCTGAAAAACTAGTTATTCTACTCTTAAATGTGCGTTCTGTGTCGGAATGTCTGTTTTTGTTTAGTTCTGTGTGATCAGCTTACCCAATAGTGTTTCGACATCCTGGTTTGCCAGTTGTGGGGAAAAAAACTGCATTTTTTTAACAGACCTTTCACTTGCAAACGATAAAAAACATTGCAAATGTATACATTAGCTGATCAACTTACAAATCAACCCAACTTATCTATCGTACATGCTAACGTGCTAAATTATGGAAGCAAAATGCAAGCAATGTGCTAATTGACGCTAGAAACATGCTAACAATGAGTTCAATTAAGCAAAATAAGTTAAAACATGTTAATGTGTAAAATCATGCTAGAAATGTTAATTCATGTTAGAAACATGCTAATGGCTTTAGTTATGCTAACAACATAACATGCTAACAATGTGCTAATTCATGCATAATGTATTAAATCATGCTAGCAACATTAAAATATGATAGCAATGTTTTAAATAATGCAAGATACATGCTAAATCATGTTAACATGTTAAAAATGTTAGTAAATGGTAGTCATGTTAGAAATATGCTAGCACCATGCTAAAACATGTTAATGTGTGAAATCATGCTAGGAATGTGCTAATTCATGCTATAAACATGTTAAATCATGCTAAAACATGATCACGCAACATAAGCTGCTTTCTGAGTCTTAAACGGCTGAAGACGCATCTTTTTCATCAACACTTGACCCATTAATACTCAAATCTATCAAGGGTTGACTGTTGAATATTTCTTCCGAAGTGTTTGCAGATGCTATAATTCTCATATCACAATCTGCAATGAAATCAGTCAGAACCTTTAACAGTTTAATCAGAATAAAACACATCAGATCAAAGATGGAGAAAGATTCTTTATTTACAAAACCCAACGAAGCGCAGGAAACACAATACAGCCCATCTGAGCTCAAACTACATAAAACTGTAAATAAAAAGAATTACAAGGTGGAAAATAAAAGATCCAAATGAAAGCAAAACGGTTCTGGAATATTGCATCCCTCAGATCAGGTCAGCCACTGAAAAACAAGAACACATAAAACATCAATATCTCAACACTGATAATCTTGCACTCATTTTTAGCGCAATTTTCCACGGGACAAAATTGCGATTGTTAACTCATGATTTCTGTTCTGTCTGTGCGCACCAATCTTGCACTTCTATCTACTCCTCAACCAGACCACCTAGAGACTTCGGGTTTTCGGCATTATGTTAAGGAAGGTCTAATCTCGGGAACGCACAAAAAAAATCCAGGAAAAGATTTACTATCTCTTAGTGTTGTGATCCCATGAGGTCAGAAAATTGCGCTAAAACACTCAACGAGTTTTTATTACTTGTTTTTTTAATAATTAAAATTCATGTCACAAACAACTTATATAAAATTGTACCAAGAATTATAGAACAATAAATCAACTTTTAAGTTCACTTTTTTCACTTAGCAATAATCTGCCAAGTGTCGTCTTTGTCGTGAATCTTGAATGCATTAGAGCACAGACTTAAGTTTGATCATTTAATTTTCAGGTTTATGCTCAAAAAGATTATAAATACAGCGCAAATATAATTTAGTACCATAAAATCCCCTAAAAAGACAAAATATTAAATAAAAAACAGAACTAAAATATAGTACATTCATTACAGTGAAATAAAAAAAGGGTTAAAAAAAGGGCACCAGAGAGTTAATTAAAATATACATACTGAATCTGAGTTAGTGTTGTGGTTAATAAAAACAATATTAAGTGAATATTAAATGTGTCATCAATAATAAGAATTCCTTTTATTGAGCCATGATGACGATGATTGGTTAAAGTGGCTGAATGAGATGAAGATGATGATGTAAGACTCACCGTTCATGGGCATCTCGTCGATCTGTGTGGAGTAGTACTGCTCAATATCTCGCAGGATACGGATGTCGTCGTTCTTCACGAAGTTGATGGCCACACCCTTCCTGCCGTAACGACCCGATCGACCAATCCTGACGAGACACGAGAATTCAGACACGCCTACATCTGATGTCATCACATCTGTGTTATTACAGCATCACTGAGATACTGTTATATTATTAAAAGTTTGAATTAGTTTATATTTTTCTAGTTTTAGTCATTTTGTTTTGTCATTTTTATTTTTTAATGCCTGTATATTTTTTACACTTTTTTTTAAAGTTTTTAAAAAAAGTTTTTATGTTAAACTACATCAAAATGTTTCCCTGGCAACTGAAATAAAATACATTAAATTTTTAAAAATATTTTATTTTTTAATCTTATTAAGTTAAGGCCCGTTCACACCAGGAACGATAACTATATCAGAGTTCCCACAATATTATTCTGTTTATTAGAAGCGCTGCAGTTTTATCGTCTGTCGCTTTACATTTACATAAACCCCGCCCCCGGGAACCCCATTTATAGATTATCAAGACAGAATATGCTAATCAATGACTAGAAGATCGTTAACTCCACATCAGCTGCATAAACTCATCAACTAACCGTTCAGAAATGTCCTGTTGCTTCTACATGTTTCACTTCTAGAGTCTCTCCATCATTGTCCAATGGTTTGAACATGAAAGGCTAAAAGTTTTAGAAATTTTCAGTGCGTCACTGTGTGAGTTCAAGCTCTTGAAGCTCCGCCCCCTGTGCCGGGAGCAGCAGCTCATTTGCATTTAAAGGGACACACACAAAAATTGTGTTTTTGCTCACCCTCAAAAAGTGAATATTTTTACATGCTATATAATAATATCTGTGGGGTATTTAGAGCTGAAACTTCACACACACTCTGGGGACATCAGAGACTCATTTTACATCTTGTGAAGAGGGCATTATACCACTGCTTTAAAAGCAGGATGGATTCTGATTGGCTGTCAGCTGAAAAAAATTATTCTGAAAGTTATTTAAACAATATCGTTTCACTGTGTCATTATTATAGTTGTGATGTGGACTCTTATATTTAGAATGATTTTTAAAACTACATCTTTATTGTCCTTGATGTGAACAGGCCTTTAAATTTTATTTTGAGTCACCAAAAATCTTTTTTAATGCTTTGGTTTTAGTTAACTACAGTAACCCTAGATGTTAGAAACACTCAAATGCGGTAAAAAATGTCATTAAAACTAGACGTTTCAGTCTGAACTGCAAGACCAGAACCTAAGCTGTTTTTTCATGTACACAATGTGAACATCATCGTACACTGAGTCTACAGCGAGCGAGTTAATTCTTGCTCACTACTGTGAGACTGAGGTGTGTGTGTGTGTGTGTGTGTGTGTGTGTGTGTGTGTGTGTGTGTGTGTGTGTACCTGTGGATGTACAACTCTCTGTTGTTGGGAAGATCGTAGTTAATGATGAGAGAAACCTGAGGCACATCCAGACCTCTGGCCCAAACGTCTGTGGAGATCAACACTCGACTGCACACAAGAAAAACACAAACACACAATCTCAAACACTTGTGTGACACAAATCTGCTTCCACTGAACACTGTATTAGAGGACGTAACGACAGATCTTTCATTCCATATTGTGACGTACATCTTAGTGTAACGGATCATGGAAAAATAAAAAAATGTAAGGCGGGGCTTCATTCTGCGCATCGGTTGTTGATTGGGTGCTGAGATGTGGGCGTGGCTCTCAGTGTATGCAGATGAGCGTGAGATTGAGGGGCGGGGTTTGGTTCTGTGCATCGGTTGTTGATGTTTAGATGTGGGCGTGGCTCTCAGTGTATGCAGATCGTGAGCTTGAGGGGCGGCGCTTGGTTCTGTGCATCGGTTGTTGATTGGATGTTTAGATGTGGGCGTGGCTCAGTGTATGCAGATGATCGTGAGCTTGAGGGGCGGCGCTTGGTTCTGTGCATCGGTTGTTGATTGATGTTTAGATGTGGGCGTGGCTCAGTGTATGCAGATGAGCGTGAGATTGAGGGGCGGGGTTTGGTTCTGTGCATCGGTTGTTGATTGATGTTTAGATGTGGGTGTGGCTCTGTGTATGCAGATGAGCGTGAGATTGAGGGGCGGGGCTTGGTTCTGTGCATCGGTTGTTGATGTTTAGATGTGGGCGTGGCTCTGTGTATGCAGATCGTGAGCTTGAGGGGCGGCGCTTGGTTCTGTGCATCGGTTGTTGATTGGATGTTTAGATGTGGGCGTGGCTCTCAGTGTATGCAGATGAGCATGAGCTAGAGGGGCGGGGCTTAAGTGCACTAAATGATTGGAGGATCCAGCACACATCACTAGAGAGAAGACTGACACTTCACTGGAAGATCCAGTTACGACATTCTGATTAAACATTACAAGATTTTTTTTTTAAACGTAACATGCACGGATGAATTGTTCTGTAAGATCTATAGCAGAGTGAGTTTACCTGGCTCCAGATCTGAACTCCTTCATAATGGACTCTCTCTCTTTCTGTGGCATGTCTCCATGCATCGACGACACGGTGAAGTTCGCCTCCCTCATCTTCTCCGTCAGCCAGTCCACCTGACAACACACGGCAGACGTTAAACCGAAACCGTTACTACATTTCCAAACCGATCAATCAGCGTTGATCGGGTTAGACTATGAATAAACACTAGGTCAAAAGTTTGGACTTTGTTTCTGAAAGAGTCTCTTCTGCTCAACAAGGCTGTGTTTATTTGATCAGAAATACAGTAAAACAGTGAAATATTATTCTAATGTAAATCATCTGTTCTCTATGTGAATATATAGTAAAGTGTAATTTATTCCTGTGATCAAAGCTGAATTTTCAGCATCATTACTCCAGTCTTCAGTGTCACATGATCCTTCAGAAATCACTCTAATATGATGATCTGATGATCAAGAAACATTTATGATTATTATCAATGTTGAAAAGTTCATATTTTTGTGGAAACCGTCATATATTACAATTTAAAAGTTTAAAGTAAGATTTAAAAAAATAAAAAGTAAATCAACACTTTTATTCATCAAGGACGTATTAAATTGATCAAACAGTGACAGTAAAGACATTTATAATGTTACAAAAGATTCTGTTTCAAATAGATGCTGATGAACTTAATGTTTCACGGTTTCCACAAAAATGACATTTTACAATATATTTTCACATAAAAAACAGCTTTTAAAACGCAAGACAATTTTTACTGCATTTTTGAATAATTCCAAACTTGACTGGTAATGTAGTTGTGCATGAAAACATTATAACAACAGCATAGTCCTCACAAAACAGGAAAACAGTCCTGCATAACACACACTGCTCAGTCGATTCAACGCTGATGACTATAGTGATGCTGATCATAAACGCTCATCTAACTGGTCCCAGTAGACCCGTGAGCGTAGCGTTTAGCAGCTGACCTTGCGTTTGGTGTTGCAGAAGATGACGGCCTGTGTGATGGTCAGTGTGTCGTAGAGGTCACACAGAGTGTCAAACTTCCACTCCTCTCGCTCCACGGCCACGAAGAACTGCTTAATACCCTCCAGTGTCAACTCATCACTGCAGAGACATCAAACACCAGCTCAACATGAAGTGTGTTCTCACAGAGCTGCACATGACACACGTACACAATATTTAACTTCATCCCATTTGTATGTTCATTTAATGCATCAATATAGTTAAAACATCTGTTGTTAACCCTGTAAAACCCTGTTACTGAACTGAATTGACTTCAGTTGTCTTTAGAGCTGAATTCTATGTGCATCACTGATGATTACAGAAATAAAGGTGCCTTGACCTGTAAAGCCTGCCATATGACATGTCAAAATAGTTTATTGAACCTTTAGACAGAAGAAAACTGTTTTTGTAGGGTATCGTATTTAATACGTCAGGCTTTTATGGCTCATATGGTCTGATATGGTGAGAATATGGAGGAATTTAAAAATAAATTATATTCAGACTCAAACTGAGCAAAAATATGCTGTTTGCTGATATTTATATGCATAAAAAGTGATAACTCTGATGCTTGTAATGTAAATCAATGAGCCCTTTATAGCAGATACTTACATAAAATGCATATCAATATCTGCCAATATGTCTTAGTTAGATGATATTTAAACGCTTAGTTTTATGATCTGTAGTTTTAAAACATAATGCAAAACAATAATGATAAATAACCCTTTCTCAAAAGCCTGATGATCATATTTGATACTCGTGATTTTTAGAATAAATGATGATGATAATCAAGTAAACCTGCTTCAGTCCAGCTGAAATATTACTAACAATATCAAAGTTATTCTTGCGTTTCCTTGATAAAATCAGTGCAGATTGACAGCAGAAAGACTCGTGAAGCTCGAGCTGAAGGAGGACGTTTGTACAGTTACACTGAAAGACTTTTACTGGATAAAAGAGTCTAAACTCTCGATCAGACACAGAAGCACTGGAGGAGATTGAGTGAAAACATCATGTTGAACACATAGAGGTGTTTATCAAATATAATACAGTAGTTTTAAAGGGTTAAAAGTGTGTTTGTGCATCTTTCTTTCCACATTAGTTTGATATTTACTCATCGAATGCAATCATATTCAGACATTAAGAGGGATTTCAGTTAGATTCATTAATTTAGATGTATTATGAGTGAGCTGAAGCGTCTCACCGTTTGACCAGAATGCGTATGGGGTCGGTCATGAACTTGTTGGTCATCTCGAGGATCTCGTGTGGCAGCGTGGCGCTGATCAGACACACCTGAGTGGCGGGCGGCAGGTATCGGTACACGTCGTAAATCTGTTCCTTAAACCCTGCGAAAGCAAAACCCAGGAGTCACGCGCGAGCCGAGACCGGTTCACATGCGTTCGGGAGTAGTGCGTGACGCTTTACCCTTGTTGAGCATTTCATCTGCTTCATCCAACACCAGCATCTTAATGGCACGAGTCCTCAAACTCCTCCTGCGGATCATGTCTGAAAGAGGAGAGATGTACGCCGTGAATCATGAACATTAACAGGATCTCCTCTTTTGAAATAAGATTATGTACAGTGAGAAAGACATTATTGATAGAGTCGCATTAACATATGACTGCACACATTTACATATCAACATCTATTGAGTATTTAAACACCAATGGGGGGGGGGGTCTGCTCATTTCAGCCAATCATAAGAGCTCATGGACATACAGAAGTCTAAAAGGTACAGTAGGAAAAACTGTTTGATTATAAGGGTCAAAGAGGATGGAAAATGGTCATTGGTGCTTAAAATAAATTATATTCAGAAATATTATTGATTTAACTGCAGATGGGAACAAAATTTTAACTGAATAATAACAATAACTTTAAAGTATCAACAAAGTTAATAAACTAAAATGAACACTGAATTGTGGTGGAACGGATCACAAAATTCACGGTTCAGATCTTTACGGTTTTTGAGCCATGGATCGGATTATTATATATATATATATATTTTGACTGCTTTGATGGACTTTAAAAAAAATACATCCATTGACTCCCATTATAAAGCTTGGACGAGCCAGGACATTTTTTCAACTCTGATTGTGTTCGTCTGAAAGAAGAATGTCATCTACACCTAGGATGGGTTGAGTAAATCATGCGCTAATTTTCATTTTCGGGAGAACTATCCCTTTCATTATAAGTGAAGAACGAACGTTAAACCCACCGAACACTCGGCCGGGCGTTCCCGCCACCACATGCTGACCGTAGTCCAGCTTCCTGATGTCCTCGCCCACGTTTGTGCCTCCGATGCAGGAATGACACTGAACATTCATGTAGTCGCCCAACGCCAGCAGCACCTGCAGAACAGTGACATCATCGGGTCAGCAGGGGTCGTGATGCACAACTCCATTACAGAACTTTCAAGCACTACAATCAGAGATGTCACTTATCTTTATCTTTCAAATTCTAAAAAATGTAAATACATAAAAGGAAAATAAGCTAAGAAAACAAAATGGTAGAACAAATAAAGTGCAGCACATGCAATGACTGCGGTGACTTTAACCAGTGAAAAGATATTATGACAAAGATATCGCTTTCCTTTTACAAACTGATGAAAATGTTTGAGCTGAAGAATAAAAGCTGCATCACATACTGGGATATTTATGAGCAATATCACACTCATAGCCATGTAATGCCTCTATATCAGACGGGCTGCAGCGTTAAAAGATAAAATGAAACACTAATTTCACATATCTTGTCTTTCAATAATTCAAGCACTTTTTAAGTACTTTTTCAGAAATATGGGTGTTTAAGGGTTTTCCAGGACTTCAATTTCAGAAAGTCAAATTCAAGCACCTTGTACGAACCCTGAGTCAGACACGCGAGATTAAAAAACAAAAACTAATAAATGTGTTTTCTAAATCTTGACTTTACCTTCTGGATCTGTCCTGCTAACTCTCTGGTCGGAGCCAAGATCAGCGCTTGAGTCTCTCGAACCTGGTGAAAGAAAAGGGGCAAAAAATTGCTTGTGATGAAGAGAAAAAACAAAACATAATTCATTACTTGAACTGTAAAATACTTTAAAGTCCCCCTGTGGTGAAAATTTTAATGTAGTTTATGTGTCTATGTGGTGTTTTTAATGTGCTTTAAGACAAACCATGTGTAAATTCATAAGTCGACTCCATTGCTGAGTATTTCCTCCTTAAAACTGCAGTGAACCAAAGACAGTCTCAAAAACACGCTTTGAAATCGCTGGTGTTTCTGACGTCACAAACTACCTTGTAACCAATCAGATCAATGTGTGATCGTCAACCAGTGGATCTCTGAGCTGAGTGAGTGAGTGGAGGCGGGGCTCATTTGCATATTCATAGAACCGCGCATACTAAATGAGGCAAGGGTGTCGAGTTACAGTCAAGATATTTTAAGACATTGGTGATCAAAGATGAGTTTTAAGGGATACAATTATTGACTACAGGGGCCTTTAAATATAAATATAATTTAAAATGCTACTATAGTAGTATAGCACTGATACTAAAAGCACTGGAAGGTAAAGGAAAAGCGGATCAGAACTAAAGCGAAACGCACCTGGATATCCAGACACTGCAGCACGGAGATACAGAACGTGGCCGTTTTACCGGTTCCGGACTGAGACCTGGAGAACAGACGAACCACGTTAGTCAACGTACATCGCAATAACTAACACACGTTTATTTGCTCGACTCCTCCGCACGTACTGGGCGATGACGTCTCTCCCCTTGATGATCTGTTTGATGGCTCGCTGCTGGATGGCTGACGGCTTCTCAAAACCTAAAAGCAGCAAAACAACCATGAAAATTATCATTTAAGGCATTTACATCCTAGCATGACAGTAACCGTAAGTGTCCAGCAGAAAGACGTTATCCCAGTGATAAACATCCCACAATATACAGTAAGACTATACATTTCAAATAGGGGTGTAACAACACATAGATATGGATCGATATATCGATCAAATGACTGATAGATGCAAAAATCAAGTCCTACATTTTTTTTTAAAGAGACACCTTTATTCTGACAATCTTTCACTGCTCTTTACTAAATAACTATTATATCTTTAATATTATAAATCTATATTTAATTTACACAGTGAAGACTATACAGTGTTATTATAAACTTCATTACTTTGCCTGAAAACGTCTTAGACCTGCCTGAAAAACACTGATTATTTCATTTGAGTCCTTGTTTTACTGTATTTATTTGTGCTATTGCTTGTAATTTGGTTACCAGTTGAAAACATAATGAATCGAATCTGAATTTTGTTTAGGTATCGATAAATCGTTGGCTGTGAGAATCGATATCATATCGTGATGAACTATCCGAATATCATAAGTAATTTTGTTTGTGCAAGAATATAAATTTCATTCTACTCTTTCATTGAATATCACACAAACACATATCACAGACTTGAACACACACACACACACACACACACACACAACATCTACTGACTGAACTAGTTGAGTTTAACAGTAACGTTAACGCTCTATTAAAACACCACAATCGCCTCAGTTACTAATAAACATGATAAAGTAAAGGATTTTTATTATGGTTATTTAAAGGGCCAGTTATTGATGAATGTAATATCCGTGTATTGATCAGCACCGTTCGCGGAGATCTTCTCTCACTTCCGAATACATCTCATATGGAGCTCTATAACTTGATATGTCGTGAGTTTCAGCAGTAATTAATGATTCATTAAGCGTGTTTACCGTACGCGTAGATCCCGCGCAGTAAATCTTCCCTCAGGCCCATCGTGTCGAAAGTCGGAGTCACATCCACCTCTTCACTCGTTTCAAACTCGATTTTAGTCATATCTTCCTCCTTCAGGAGCCTCTTCCTTACGGGAACAGCGGCGGCGGCCATAATTATGAGTGATTTTTAATATAAATTACGGGTTAAAATATGAAAGCGCGTCTTTGCGCGTACACAGGCCGAACGGAAGAGCCGCGTGTGTCGCGGTTTGATGACGGGCGGCATGAGACGCGCGATGATGACGTTACCCTGACTGTCCCCGCCCACTATTTAGATTAAAATCGTGAGCTGTGTCCGAAACCATGAATGTATAGAATGTAGGTCCAAGGAAGATGTTGAACACGTATTATTGCATTGTAAGAAATATAGGGATGAGACTAAATCAAAAGATAAGTCAGGTAGGAAGAATGTGGAATATTGAAGGTTTGTTAGGCACAACAGGAGATGGGGTAAAGGATGCACAGAAAGCAGTTGTACAATATTTGAAAAATATAGGAATATATAATAGGATTTAGGTAGTATATAATTTTTTTTTTAATTTTTTTTTGATGATATAGTCATAATAATATGTTCTCATGTTACATACTCCTATACAGTAGGTGGCGGTATGCACCTTTACAGTCATGGTTGCAATCTGCCATAAAACGAAAAGAAGAAGATGTGTCCGAAACCACCATAGACTGGAAACCACTCATATAGTGCACTCAAATGCCATGTAGCATTTGAGTGCACTATATGAGAGGTTTCGGACACAGCTCACAATTTTAATCTAAATAGTGGGCTATATAGGGATTCGTGAACGAGTGAGCGGTTTCAGACACAGCTACGTGTCACATTTCACATTCGCTTAAAGGGACAATTCACCCCCAAAAATTTAATTCTGTCATCATTTACTCACCCACAAGTGAGTAAATATCTTCAAAATATCTTCCTTTGTGTTCAGTAAAAGAAAGAAGGGATGAGTAAACAATGAAAATGTATTTTTTTTGGGTGAACTGTCCCTTTAAACACAGTAAACGTGCAAATAATAATACCTTTTTATAGTTTAGCGGCCTTGATTTACATTGCTGTGCTGTTTTATTTTATAATGTGTTTTTGTTGAGTAAAAATGGCAACAACACAAAATCGTTCAAAATGTCACATTAGCCAATTTCAACATTATCTTCTGCCACATGAAATGAGATAAAGGAGCTTAATTAACTAATCAAATCGACACATTTCTTCTACCATGAAGAATTTGACTTTGAAACCACATTTAAAGAACTTAATGTTATAATAAACACTTAAAGTCCCCCGTAGTCAATAATTGTATCCCTTAAAACTCATCTTTGATCACTAAAATTACATATTTAGGCATTTTTTCCTGAAAAAATGTCTTTGTGCCTTAAAATATCTTGAGTGTAACTCGACACCCTTGCCTCATTTAGTATGCGCGGTTTTATGAATATGCAAATGAGCCCCGCCTCCACTCACTCACTCAGCTCAGATGCTGAGTCCCAATTCGCATACTATCCGTCCTAAATAGTATGCGAAACTAGAATTAGTACGTCCCAAATCGTAGTATGTTGAAATGAGTATTCCCAAGATACCCGGATGGTCTACTATTTCCGGTTAGAATTCGAAGTGCAGATCAATGCACACACACTCTAACGGCTAATATTGCCCACAACCCATTGCGTGCGGTAGGGAAGAGCTTTGTGGCATAGACAGCTTTGTGGTGATGGTGGTGATGATGTAAACATGACAGTCGGACGCAGCAGCGGAGATGCGCCCTCAGTTTTTAAGTGTAAGAATTCAAATGTTTAACCCTAATTAAAGCTATATTTAACCACACTGACTTATTTGTTGTAATACTGTGGCTGTACAAATGTTAACTTTATCAGTCCAACTAAAAGACATATGGTTACTACACTTTTACTATAGTAAAAGCATGGTTCATTTTCATCGGGGTATTTTTGAGTATTATACATAATGATGAAATTAAGTTTAAAATATGTTAAACAATAGTTATACTATAAACTTTAAATATTTTAACTCAGAAAATAAGTAGCTTTCGTTACACACATTGCACACGATTGCACATGAACGTCAGAACCAGCCGCCTCACACTCGACCTGCGTTTGGTTAATCTACGACGACGCCCTGCTTCACTCCTCAATTTGGTAGAACACATTGTAAATGTATTGTGTAAAAAACGATGAGGAAAAAAAGATAAAAAGATGGGAATAGTAAATAAAATTATATTGGATATGAATGAATGAAATGTAAAATGTTCTGTTAACAGTCGCGGTGTGCGTAACTAGGCAACCACGTTCAAGTTCACGTTGCATGACGTCATCGAAGTAAGTCCCAGAACGTGCATACTCTTTTGCTACACACTCAAAAGTATGTACTTTTTCCTCACAAAAAAAGTACATACTTTTAGGTCGTAGTATAAGTAGGCGAATTGGGACTCAGCAAGAGATCCACTGGTTGACGATCACACGTTGATCTGATTGGTTACAAGGTAGTTTGTGACGTCAGAAACTCCAGCGATTTCAAAGCGTGTTTTTGAGACTGTCTTTGGTTCACTGCAGTTTTAAGGAGGAAATACTCAGCAATGGAGTCGACTTATGAATTTACACATGGTTTGTCTTAAAGCACATTAAAAACACCACATAGACACATAAACTACATTAAAAGTAGTTTTTTTAGCTTTAAGGTTCTATCCATTTAGACACTGGGTCAAAGCACATTTATTTCTATAGCACTTTAAATTGATCATTTCAAAGCACTTTCATAGAAATTCACAGGAAAATAACAGTTAATGTTGCAAATTCATTAATTAAAGGAGCTCTACAAAAGACATTAGTGTCATTATTCAGCTCGATTCAGTTCATATTTTGTTCTTTTTTGATAGTGTCAGTGCAGTCAGACTGATGTTTATGAATGTTGATGGTCTTGCATGTCATATAAAACCCTGACAACTCTTTCTATATCCACAGATGATTTCCTTTTGGGCTTACATCACTTTTAATATAGTTTTGCATGATTTTTCAAGTCATTCATAATGACTGCAAGGGATTTTTAACATTTATTTTTTGCAGCTCAAACTCATCAAGAGTGCATTATTTCCTGACCACTTTTTCAATGGCGATTGTTCCAGAAGTATTTTCCCATTCATTTTTTACCATAGGGATTTAAAAAAAAGGCTTTGTTATCAGTGACGAACCGAAACAATCAGCTATGAGGAGAATCAACACTACAAACTATGATTTGAACAATCTGACATAAACACAAAGGAATGAGACTGTGATCTCAGCAGCACAAGTGAAGGAAAGAACTACTATCCCACTTTTAAAAAAGGGTTTCAAAGTGCAAGTATTTGAAAACAATACCATTATCATCTCAAAAATGTGAATTTGTGAAAATGGATCCATTTATGGATGTATATAAACAAGTGCTGTCAAATAGACTCATCAAACATTTTTGTTTATATATATATATATGCGTGCGTGTACACACCCATGTATGCATATATAAAAATATGTGCATGAATCATATATACACAAAAACTTTTTAGATGCAACTAATCGATTTGACAGCACTTACATATTATATGCTTTTTTTCCTACTCAGATTGGTGTAATGTTCCATACAGCATCATGGGTAATGTAGTTTTTTTGTCAGGAATTTCACTGTTAAACAGGATTATTAAAAAATAAATAAAAATAATGAAGTTAATGTGAGCTGACGGATTCAGCAGAAGCAAATCCCATCGATTAACAAGCTCGTAGCTCACAGTCAGTCCGTCTAAGGTTTATGAGTTATCGTTAAATCAAGCTCATTGAGAAAATGAATGGTTTTACTTCCAGAACCAGAACCAGACTGTCACTCTTCAGCACAATCAGAGTCTTCACATTCCCTTCCCCTCAATCAATGTCTTTCCCAACTCATTTTCCCAGATTAAATCTGATTATTTTAGAAAAGCAAATCTACACCATGATCATGCAAATTCGAACGTTTTGTTTTGCAATGAAATAAGACAGAAGCAAGTCCCGCTCTAGACTCAGGTTTATTATGGGATGTTCCAACGAGCCACAGAGAAAAACACAGTCCGATAGGGAATGAAGATCTGTACACGACCAGAGTCCGGTCTACTGGTCCTTGAGCTCCTTCAGCCTCTTGATGGCAGACTTCACCGTGACGGCTGACGTTGTGCTGTGAAGAAAGAGCGAAACATGTTACGAATATTTCAACACTAGATGAAGCTTTGATCAGGAATGGCGCTCGCTCTTACTTGTATGTCCAGGCGCCTCCAGCCACAGTTTTCATGCAGGATCCACAATGCCAGATACCAACAGCCTTTCTCTTCATCTTAGTCTGAACACACAAACAACTGACAACTCATACTCTGTGTGGAATATTGCAGCGTTTATTCTGAATGATTTACAGGTGCACATCATCATTATAGTTTTAATAATCTTGAATCAGAATAAGTTCCTCTTGCAGCATCTCTTCTCTGATGACGAGGGCGGGGCAAAATATTGGGGGTAAATATTGGTAACCTAAATAATATAAGAAAGCTCTAAATTTATTTCATATTTCCAGACAAAGATGCGTCATATATCCGTCATTTATCCTCCCGCTCTGCGCTCTGAGATGTGGGACACGATAGAGACGGTCATTCTCTTTTCTAATATCGTCATGTTTTCTCCAGATGTTGTAAAAGGTCTGAAGAGTGACTTTCAGGCGACGTTTGATTTTGTGCTGCCAGAGAAAGCGGAACTAAAATCCCAAGCGCGAGTGAAATGCGATACATAAACTTGAAGTGCCTTCCCATAATAACAAGCACAAACTGTGTTAAATAGAATTTGATGTGCAGGCTAAAAGGTATCAGGCCTATTATATTCACATTTTTACTGTAGTAAAGTAATAAAAAAAAAGCACTGTAGGACAAATTAAAGCAAAATAAAGGAAGAAATGTTTATAATCCCCTGCGAAAAGACGTGAGTGAAGATTTGGGAGGAGAAACAAGATATTACATGTCCAATGAAATATTGTTAAATTCGCTGATAACCGTGTGACCAGATCACAAAACATAATGCAAACATTAAATGTGCTCACGTGACGGCACGAATCCAAACGTTTCCATGGCTGCGATGTAACATTTAATTGCTAAACTATGATTTCTGCTGTAAACAAAGCTTTGTGCTTCACGTGTCACAAT
This sequence comes from Abramis brama, assembly GCF_963993115.1. Lineage (NCBI taxonomy): Eukaryota > Metazoa > Chordata > Actinopteri > Cypriniformes > Leuciscidae > Abramis > Abramis brama. The sequence goes on from NC_139985.1 coordinate 713,570, forward strand.
ATTCACATACAAATCAATGTGTTCTGGCGACCCAGCGCCGGTGATGCGGCTGTTCTCCGGCTTACACACGGCTGAGGCTCACCTTTCCACAGAAAGAGCAGGTGTATTTGGCATGTTGGCTGATCTCGATCTTCTTCACCATCTTCCTGAGGGACGCACCGTAACGGGTGCCGTACTTCCCCACAATCCCCACCTTCTTGGTGCGCTTGGCCTGGCGAGGAGAACCAGGAACATTCATAAACATGCGATACTTCACAGAGATTTCAATAAATATGAGATACTTTACATAGGACACATTTCAATAAATGAGGTACTTTAAATAAAACACATTTCAATACATATGGGAGACTTTAAATAAAACATTTAAATAAATATGGAAAATTATAAATAGGACACATTTGGATCAGAGAATTTCATTCAAGCTGTTGATCTGAGTTTGCAGAAATGGCTTGTGTGTGTGTGTGTGTGTGTTGAATGTCTGAACTAATGCTGCAACATTAAATAAAACACATTTATATAAGAGCTGTACAGCAATATGAGGGGAGCATAATCTCAGTGTTTAGAGGAAAGGTTTGTTGTTTTACTTCAGAAAATACACCAGACTACACACTTGAGTTAAAGACACGAACTAAACCAAGTTCTACACTGCATTATATTCATTTCTGATAACTAAACAACTGATTTTAACCAATAAGTCAACTTTATACTCCTCAAACTATCTGCTCTCATGACTATAAACATTACGCCAAACTAAATCTCATTTACATGTTAATAAAGACGCGATTTCTCTGATCTGAAACACTAAAGTCGCTGTTTCCACACAATCACCGACTCGGATTCAGAGCCGCGACTCCCGGACACTAACAGTGCTTCAGAATAACATTTAAAGACGTTATCATCGTCTACTTCAACATATACAGCAGAGATAATGTTGTATTCACTCATCCAAACACTGAGGAATGAGAAACGGCAGTTATTTGAGAGCGATAGAGAAGATGTTTGAAGATTACTCGCTCGGGCCACAAACACTCACCATTTTAGCAGAAGAGGTGCGGATCCAAAAGAGGCCGAGCAACTGCGCATGCGCGATTTACCAGCACTGACAGTGAAGCATTGTGGGATACCGGAGGACCAACTCCAGCGAGCAGCCAGAAACACCGCACTGAATGTTATTATTATAATGCGCGATAATATGTTAGGTTAATACATAATCATCTCAGGAAATATCCAGCAATAGCTTTTAAATATAGATATGTATTCGCTTGTGTGTGGGTATGTGTATATGTGTGCGTCATTCATTTTTAAAAGAATAATTTCCTATATATATAATAATGGAATTATAATACAATTCGTTTAATTTTTTTTTACATATGTGTGTACATATATAAAAAATATTTTATTATATACTCTAAATATAATTTTATATTAACTAAATTATTTTATGTATATAAAAGTGTATTATTGTATAATAATTATAATATATACGTATATATATATAATTATAACTACATATTTTTATCAAATTATTATAATCTTCAAATAAATTAATTATAATTATTAATAAAATAATTGTAGGTACATTGTCACTGTGATTTTATGCTGCGTCAGTAAAAGTATGGTAGAAATATAGTACAAAACAACACAGCAATCAGCAGAAAATATCTGTATTTATTTTGCTGGGTTTAATCACTGAAGTTCATCTTCAAAAGTTCAGACATGCAAATCTAACATGTTAATCTGTAACATATTAATCTGTAAACATGATTTAGGGTGAAAAATTGGCAGCATTTCTAGAGGAACTCCTGAGGAACACGATCAGAGGAAAACACTGACAACAACTAAATCACTAATTCATAATCATTTCACAAATAACTCACTTCAGCCGGACAGACATCAGATCTCTCTCACAGAGACTCGAACACACACGACCATTCACACATGAAGATTCACATTAATGAAGGAAATATTACAACAAGGCCAGTTGTTAAAACTAACAAATACAAGACAAAGGCACAACCAATGAGCTTTAATACAACAACACATTAATGTCTTTAATATTGAGTTATTTCATGAGGAAAGTGTCATCTAATGTCAGTCTGTCACATGATGGGGTCAGAGGTCAGGGTTGTTAACACTAGCGCCCCCTGCTGGAGAGGCGGTTTAAAAGCCCGTCTCGATGCTGAGGGTTCGACGGGTCACATGCTCGATCTCTCCTGTCACGTACTCGTCAAAACTGGTCTGATACTTCGCCAACATCTTCAGCATCGGACGCAGGTTCAGCCACCACTGTTCCTTAGGCATCCTGTGCCTGGGCACACACACACACGTCAGACACACACGTCAGACACACACACACACACAGTGCATAAATAATGTTTAGTGCATCTTGACTGCATCTCAGAATGCATGTATAATCCACACAGAAGTATGCTTGAATATCATGGTAATCTGCATTAATCTGCGGATGCGTTGATTATTAACGAGGTGAATCTCGTGGCACTCACTCGAAGTCGGTGTGTGTCTTGAGTTCGGTGACGGGACTGAACGACATGACTTTCTTCTTCATGCCGATCACACACGCCGTATCCGGAGCGTTGGCAAACACACGGCCTGCAACACACACATCATTTATCATCCAATCCATGTGTGCTTTTATCATTTTATTCGTTTTTTTTTATTATATACATTTAAATTTAGCTGTAATTTATACTCATTTTACTTTCAGTAATTTTGTTATATACTTTCATAAATGTTTATTATTTTTTATAAAATATTTATATTTATTGCTGTTTTAGTAGTTTTGTTATGTTTTTTATCATTTTATTCGTTTTTTTTAAACTTCCATTTAAAATTTCCCTTTTTATTTATTTCAATTTTTGTAATTTTATGTTATTTTTTAAGTTTGTGCTTTTATTGTTATTTTAATATTTCTATTTAGCTGTCATTTTTATTTAATTCAGTTTTAGTAATTTTGTAGTGTTTTATAATGTTATTATTTCTTTAAAAGTATTTCTATTTAGTTTTTAAAATTTATTTATTTAAATTTATTTAATTCAGTTTTAGTAATTTTGTTGTGCTTTTATAATGTTATTATTTCTTTAAAAGTATTTCTATTTAGTTTTAAAAATTTATTTAAATTTATTTAATTCAGTTTTTGTAATTTTGTTGTGCTTTTATAATGTTATTATTTCTTTAAAAGTATTTCTATTTAGTTTTAAAAATTTATTTATTTAAATTTATTTAATTCAGTTTTTGTAATTTTGTTGTGCTTTTATAATTGTATTAATTTCCAAAAAAATATTTCAGTTTTTGTCATTTTGTTATACGTTTTATAATTTTTTATATTTCTATTTAGCTGTAATTTTTATTTATTGATTACAGTTTTTGAAATTGCATGTGTTTTTATCTTTTTTTTTCTTTTTATATTTCTATTAAGCTGTAATATAAATTATATTTAGTTCAGGTTTATTAATAAGGCAACATTTAAAATTTTCATTTAAGATTTTTTAAGCAAAAGTTTTTTAATCTCTTGCTTTTATTTCAGCCTCACTCAGTAAAAGCAGAGGATCTGTATGTGCAGTTCCTCACCCTGCCTGTAGGAGTCCCTCATCTTCTCCGTCAGCCACAGCACAGACTTCACTCCCAGTTTAGTGCCAAAGTTCCTGTCAAACGGAGTGGGAACGCCGCCCTGAACACACGAAACACGTTAGCAACAGCCTCACCCCTGCAGTCACGAGTGTGCCGGGTTCATCGGGTCACATGACCTCTCACCTGCTGCAGGTGACCCAGGACGTTGACCCTGCAGTCGAACACACCTTTGCCCTCGGCGGAGTACAGGTTGTGGATGAAGTCGGTGGTGTAGTGCTTGTGGCACTTCTCATTCCTGCAGAGAACAGCATCAGTCCTCACACAAGCCGTTCATCACGCTCATTATCACCAGTGTCTGTGGAACTCGTTAGTAACTTGAGTTACGTAATCAGATTACTTTTCAAATAAGTAGCGCAAGTTACTTTGTTTTCCCATTTATTGACTGACAGCTCTCCTGTCCTCATGTTGAGACAAATCGAAGTGCAGAGGCATGTGTGTGTGTGTGAACATGATGTTATTGTAGTTCTAGACTAAATGTGATTTTTTGCACAAAAACAGATTAAATATTCCTCAAAAAGAATAAAATCAGTGAAATGCAGAATCAGTTTTATATGTTGGGAGTGTTTTAAAAATTGGACCCTGAGTCTGTAATAAAGTTGATAGATTTATTCTGACCTTCGATGATTCAGTGAAACCATAAGAAAAAATGACTATAGATTTTTTTGTTTTTATTGTTTTATTATTTTAAGTAAGTGTTAAACTTTTTTCTCCTGTATCCTCTTCTTCTGTTATCCGGAACAGCAGCAGCTGAAACTCTTACTCCTACCCTACTCTACTCTTACCCCTACTCTACTCTTATCCCTACTCTACTCTTATCCCTACTCTACTCTTATCCCTACTCTACTCTTATCCCTACTCTACTCTTACCCCTACTCTACTCTTACCCCTACTCTACTCTTATCCCTACTCTACTCTTACCCCTACTCTACTCTTACCCCTACTCTACTCTTATCCCTACTCTACTCTTACCCCTACTCTACTCTTACCCCTACTCTACTCTTACCCCTACTCCTACTCTTACCCCTACTCTACTCTTATCCCTACTCTACTCTAACCCCTACTCTACTCTTACCCCTACTCCTACTCTACTCTTACCCCTACTCTACTCTTATCCCTACTCTACTCTAACCCCTACTCTACTCTTACCCCTACTCTACTCTTACCCCTACTCCTACTCTACTCTTACCCCTACTCTACTCTTACCCCTACTCCTACTCTACTCTTACCCCTACTCTACTCTTACCCCTACTCTACTCTTACCCCTACTCTACTCTTACCCCTACTCCTACTCTACTCTTATCCCTACTCTACTCTTACCCCTACTCCTACTCTACTCTTACCCCTACTCTACTCTTACCCCTACTCTACTCTTACCCCTACTCTACATGCTTTAATTAACATTTCCTAGCTAAGTAACGCAATTAGTTCCTTTCTAAGGGAGTAACGCAGTATTATAATGCATTACTTTTCAAAGTAAGTTTCCCCAACACTGGTTACACTGAAGGATTGTGGGAAGCGTTACCTCAGAACGAGTCCTCTCTGAATATCATTCTTCATTTTATCGGTCAAATGCTCCACGTTTGTCTGAGAGGAAACAGTGAAATACTGTTGTTTAAAATCAATATTTTTGTCGTTTCACAGGAATACATTTTCCTGTGTTTTTGATCATATAAACATGCCTCCAGCTCGTGGATGTTGAACGGCTCCTCGTAGATGTAGACGGCGTCTGCGCCCACGGCGATGCCGGTGGTGGTTGCTAGGTAACCGCAGTATCCGCCCATCGTCTCCACGATGAAGACGCGGCGCTTGGTTCCTGACGCAGACTGCTTGATTTTGTCGCAGCTCTGAGAAACAGACACACACACCGTTACAGACACACACACCACGTTACAGACACAAACACCATTACACACACACACACCACGTTACAGACATAAACACTGTTACACACACACACACACACCCCGTTACAGACATAAACACTGTTACAGACACACACACACACACCCCATTACAGACATAAACACTGTTACACACACACACACCCCGTTACAGACATAAACACTGTTACAGACATAAACACCGTTACAGACACAAACACCATTACAGACACAAACACCATTACACACACACCATTACACACACACACTGTTACAGACACACACACCGTTACAGACACACACACCGTTACAGACACACACACCACGTTACAGACATAAACACTGTTACAGACACACACACCGTTACAGACACACACACACACCATTACACACACACACACACACACCCCGTTACAGACACAAACACCATTACACACACACACCCCGTTACAGACATAAACACCGTTACAGACATAAACACTGTTACACACACCCCCCGTTACAGACATAAACACTGTTACACACACACACACACACACCCCGTTACAGACATAAACACTGTTACACACACACACCCCGTTACAGACATAAACACTGTTACACACACACACCCCGTTACAGACATAAACACTGTTACACACACACACACACACACCCCGTTACAGACATAAACACTGTTACACACACACACACCCCGTTACAGACATAAACACTGTTACAGACATAAACACTGTTACAGACACACACACACACACACACACCCCGTTACAGACATAAACACTGTTACAGACACACACACACCCCGTTACAGACATAAACACTGTTACAGACATAAACACCGTTACAGACAGACACACACACACACACACACACACACACACACACACACTGTTACAGACATAAACACCGTTACAGACATAAACGCTGTTACAGACACACACACACACACACACACACACACACACACTGTTACAGACATAAACACTGTTACAGACACAGACACACACACACCGTTACAGACACAAACACCATTACACAAACACACACACACACACACAGTTACAGACATAAACACCGTAACAGACACACACCGTTACAGACAAACACCATTACAGACACAAACACCATTACACACACACACACACACACGCACGCACACACACACACACCGTTACAGACATAAACACTGTTACAGACACACACACACTGTTACAGACACACACACACACGATCGGGTCGAGCGAGTCTCACCTCCATGGCGGCGTTCACCGCGGTGTCTGCGCCCAAACTGAAGTCTGTGCCGGGAACGTTGTTGCTGATCGTCGCCGGAATCACACACATGGGGAAACAGAGTTCATCGTAGCGACCTCGAGCTTCAACCAGCTGGAGGACTCCTTCATACGCCTGCAGGAGGGAAGATACTCATCACACACTCACACTCACACACACTCACACACTCACACACTCACACACTCACACACTCACACACTCACACACTCACACACTCTGTACCTCAAATCCACCAATCACCAGCAGCGACTGAATGCCGAACTTGCCAATGTTCTCCACGATTCTCTCCATGCAGGAGTTGGGAAGAGTTCTAAACACATAAAATATCAATGAATGAATGAATGAATGAATGAATGAATAAACTCCAACAACTGAAAAACAGTAAAAACAATAACTTTGTGGATTCTAACAGTAATCATTTGAGGAGGTCAAGCAGGTGAATGACATAAATTTCCCGGCGATCTCAGCCAATCAAAGTTTAGTTGATGTTTAATATACAGAAATGGGGAGCCAGATGAACCAATGAGATCGTACAGTGGGCGGGGCTAGTGTGATTGACACAGCAGCATGTGGTTTGTTTGGATCCTGGATGAAGATGATGTTT
>NC_139985.1:725991-728491 GCF_963993115.1 Abramis brama
CAGATCAGACCGACACACACACACACACCGGATCAGACCCACACAGACCGGATCAGACCGACACACACACACACACCGGATCAGACCCACACACACACACACACACCGGATCAGACCCACACAGTCCGGACCTGCATGGCCTCATGAAGAATAACAGTAACTGACACGCACCCGCAGTGGCGGCCCATCACCTCCAGCACAAACGTCCTCTGATGACTGAAACACAGGAGAGAGACAGTGAGAGAGAGAGTGAGAGTGAGAGAGAGCGGCTGCGTGTCTCACACACACTAAACACACTGAGCACGTGTGTATTCATGAGTCACTGGCAGCATCACATGTCAGAGAAGAACTCATTCAGCGCAAATACACATGTATGTGTGTACGTGTGTGTGTGTACATGTGAGTGTGAGTGTGTGTGTGTGTGTGAGACAGAGAGTGACTGTGTGTGTGTGTGTGTGTGTGTGTGTGTGTGTGTGTGTGTGTGTGTGTGAACATGTGTGTACGTGTGTGTGTGTGTGTGTGTGTGTGAACATATGTGTGTACGTGTGTGTGTACATGTGTGTACGTGTGTGTGAACATATGTGTGCATGTGTGTGTGAACGTGTGTACGTGTGTGTGTGTGAACATATGTGTCTATGTGTGTGTGAACGTGTGTACGTGTGTGTGAACATATGTGTGTACGTGTGTGTGTACATGTGTGTACATATGTGTACATGTGTGTGAACGTGTGTGTGTGTGAACATATGTGTGGTGTGTGTACGTATGCGAGTATGTGTGTGCGTGTGTATTTGTATGCATGTGTGTGTGTGTACGTGTGTGTGTGTGTGTGTGTGTGTGTGACCTCTGTGCCGTGGTGGTGATGGCATCAATAACTTCCATGATTCGATGCAGAGCAGAATCGGCTCCGATTGTCATGTCAGTTCCACAGAAATCATTATCAATGGATCCAACCAAACCCACGATGTTCAGATGAGTAAACTGCTGCGCCAGAGAGTCCGTGATCCGGCCTGGAACACACACACACACACACACACACACACACACACACACTATCAGCTCCTTCAATCCTCAGCTCAGTGCAAATCTGGAATAACTTTTTTTACAACTGTCCTCGAGTCCTGCAGAAAACTTGCAGATCAGGATCAGGGGAGGTGAACGATCACTTACACACACACACACACACACACACACACACAATAACATAGTCTCTCACACACACACACACACACACACACACACACACACACACACACACACACAATAACAGTCTCTCACTCACACACACACACACACACACACAATAACAGTCTCTCACACACACACACACACACACACACACACTCACTCACTCACTTTCAGTTCATGTTTATTTTATTCCAGCTCAAATGTTTTAGTTCAAGGTATTAACGCTGTGTGTGTGTGTGTGTGTGTGTGTGTGTGTGTGTGTGTGAGAGATTCAGTGAGCGAGTGAGTGAGACTGTTATTGTGTGTGTGTGAGTGAGTGAGCGAGCGAGTGAGTGAGAGAGTGTGTGAGTGAGTGAGTCAGTGAGTGAGTGAGTGAGTGTGTGTGTGAGTCAGTGAGTGAGTGTCAGCGAGTGAGTGAGTGAGTGTGTGAGTGAGTGAGTCAGTGAGTGAGTGAGTGAGTGAGTGTGTGAGTCAGTGAGTGAGTGTCAGTGAGTCAGTGAGTGAGTGAGTGTGTGAGTGAGTGAGTCAGTGAGTGAGTGAGTGAGTGAGTGAGTGTGTGTGTGAGTCAGTGAGTGAGTGTCAGTGAGTCAGTGAGTGAGTGAGTGAGTGAGTGAGTCAGTGAGTCAGTGAGTGAGTCAGTGAGTGAGTGAGTGAGTGAGTGAGTCAGTGAGTGAGTGTCAGTGAGTCAGTGAGTGAGTGAGTGAGTGAGTGAGTCAGTGAGTGAGTCAGTGAGTGAGCGAGTGAGTGTGTGAGTGAGTGAGTCAGTGAGTGAGTGAGTGAGTGTGTGTGTGAGTCAGTGAGTGAGTGTCAGCGAGTGAGTGAGTGAGTGAGTGTGTGAGTGAGTGAGTCAGTGAGTGAGTGAGTGAGTGTGTGTGTGAGTCAGTGAGTGAGTGTCAGTGAGTGAGTGAGTGTGTGAGTGAGTGAGTCAGTGAGTGAGTGAGTGAGTGAGTGTGTGTGTGAGTCAGTGAGTGAGTGTCAGTGAGTCAGTGAGTGAGTGAGTGAGTGAGTGAGTCAGTGAGTCAGTGAGTGAGTGAGTCAGTGAGTCAGTGAGTGAGTGAGTGAGTGAGTCAGTGAGTGAGTGAGTGAGTGAGTGAGTGAGTGAGTCAGTGAGTGAGTCAGTGAGTCAGTGAGTGAGCGAGTGAGTGAGTGAGCGAGTGAGTGAGTGAGTGAGTCAGTGAGTGAGTGAGTGAGTCAGTGAGTGTGTGTGTGTGTGTGTGTATGTGAGAGAGAGTCAGTCAGTGAGTAAGTGTGTGAGTGATTGAGTGAGTGAGTGAGTGTGTGTGTGTGATTGAGTGAGTGAGTGAGTGAGTGAGTG
>NC_139985.1:733491-743491 GCF_963993115.1 Abramis brama
ATTTTGTATAAAAATAAATAAATCATACATCTAATACATCAATAGCCTATCCTTTCCCACAGCTGAGATGTCTTAGCTTTACGAGTGTTCTGTATTGAAGTCAGAGAGTCGTAAAAAAGTCAGTGGAAAATAGTCCACCATTTGGTACAGTTAACATACATTTTGCTTTATGTATATGATATTTCCCAAATAAAATTAAAATTTTAGTTATATTATCCATTTCCAGTAAACCGGTATCACAATCCATAAACAAGACCATTATATCAGTAATAGTGACAAATTTGTAAAACACCTCAAAACTAAACATAAAAACTTTGGACCAAAAATAATATGGTATTTATTACAACTAAAAAATAAATGTACAATTGTTTCTGTTTCCTCTTTACAAAAACAGCATAATGGAGAAACCCCTTCTTTAAACTTACTGATAAAATCATTTCATGGATAATATCTATTTATTATTTTAAAGTGAGTTTTTTTAAAACTTTATTAGGAATTACATATTTATTAAAGGGTAACTAAACCCTAAAACAACTTTTTTAAGTTAATGATCTGTAAGATTGGGGCTTTATTAATTGAAGTAAAAAAAAATGTCTGACGAACAGTTGTTGTTTTGTCGCCCTCTGCTGTCGCTCCTGTGAACTGAGTGGAACTGAGTGGACACGCGCTGTTGTCATAGACGCGGAGTGACGCGCATGCGCAGTGACTGATTACGGAAAGCAGAGATGTGATGTTCACCAGACGCGTTCGGGATCAATATTGACGCACTTACAAACAAAACCTTAATATTTATCAACATGAAATTAACCCGGAAACTTGTTCTGGCTCGAGCTAAAGCATCGGACCTGGAAAGTGTGAAGAAATTAAACTGTTGGTGTGTTTTCTGCGGTTTGTTAGCTGTTAGCCTGATGAAAACCTGTCGTTTAATTAAGATTTTTCATTTCACATTAGTCTGTGTTGTTGGGTTTATCCTCAGTGTGGATTTAAATGAAGATATTTGCTGAATAACTGTATTCTATAATCATTTCTTCGTGTGTTTCAGGGGCTGTAATCTGACAGACGTGAGTATTGAATCTTTTTTCTTCTTTTTATGTTTAAAATCCCATTATATTACAAATAAATGCCATTGTATTATAACACTGTTATCTATGGAAGACCATTTCTGTCACACAAGAAAAAAATCAGGCTTTGGTAAATCTTAATTGTGACATGAAGTCAAAATTATGACATATCAAGTCATAATTACGAGATTAAAATGTCGAAATTATGATATATATATTTATATATATGTTAATTTCCAATTTTCATCTTAGAAATATGACTTTGTAATGTCATTATTTTAGTGCTGTCAAATAGATTAATCGCGATTAATCGCATCTTACAAAAGTTTGTTTATATAATGTGTATTTGACAGCACTGCATCATTTTTTGTCATAATTATGATTTACAAAAGCATGATTTATTTTTTTATGTGGCGTAAATGGGCTTTCATAGTTAGCATTGGTAATACTGTGGTACTGAATGATTTCCATATTCATTTCCCATAGTACAGTTGTAATCAAAATGATTCAACCCCCATTGCAAATCAGGTTCATTGGTAAAATTAACAGATTTTCAGCAGTTAGCGATGAACAAATCAAACAGAAGTGATTAAAACAGCTCAACAGAACAGCAGATCTGCAGAACAGGGTTCGTCTCGCTAATCAAGGGCTTCATTAGCAGCAGCAGGTGTGCTAGAGCTAGAACACACACATCTGAACTGACGAGGTTTAACTGTGTTTTAGAAATATGGTCAAAAGAATAGTCCAAAAAGTTAAAAGAAGTGAATTATTAATTTCAATTACAACTGTATACCCTTCTATTATATAATATGACATTTATTCAGTGCACTGTACATATAAATGTAAGGTTTATGTGTTAATTTTTCCACAGATCTCCATATTTGAGCAGATTCCTAACGTCGAGGTTCTCACACTGAGGTTTGTCTTGAGCTTTCTGGGAATAATCGATTATAAATCTCCTCGTATATCTCCGAATCAACACACACCAATGCTACACTTCTCTAAATGTCATAATCATTTGTTAACAAACAAGTATTCATTACTTCAGTGAGCTCAGTGTTTCTGCCTTAAATTATGACATTGTTTAAATTAATACATTTTAATGTGTGATTTTGTATATGTACATTTCTGAAATGCATAACTTAGACAGTCTCCTCTGATATCAGATCACTGTAAGCTGTAATGTGGACTGAGATGATGTGTGTTGTGAAAAGCGCAGTACAGATGCACGTCTCTCTCTCTGCCCTCAGTGCGAACCACATCTCGTCTCTGGAGCACATCTCGTCCTGTCAGCATCTCAGCGAACTCTACCTGAGACGCAACGACATCCACTCGCTGTGTGAGCTCCGGCATCTGAGGGGTCTGAGTTACCTGAAGGTCCTGTGGCTGGCGGAGAACCCGTGCTGTTACGCCTCGGACCCCAACACGTACCGGCTGACGGTCATCAGAACCCTGCCCGGACTGCACAAGCTGGACAACCAGGGTGAGCTGAGCCACGCTAGCTCTAGAATTACAGGAATACTGGATTCTAAACCTCAGAGAAATGCCACAATCAAGAGCTTGAATCGCATACAGTCGAGTCTCCTTCATTTATACCGCGCTTTAACAATATCCACTGTTTCACAGCAGCTTTACAGTGATAACAGGAGATTACAGTAACAGAGAGTGTTTAGGCTTTACAGCAGATCTAGAATAAAGTTACTGTCCAGATAAAGTTAGTTTTGATTGATTCACTTTCGTACAGTCAAACCAAAAATTATTCAGACACCAGATTTAATTTTAGGTGTGATCAGGACACTATAGTTCATTTATGTGAGTGAGGAGAGCAGAATAAAGTAAACTGAGACATATTATATGTAATAATATTCTTCATACAGTGACTACCAGTGACATTGGCACCAAAAATGATTCATAACTTTGAGCTGATCATGTTCTGCTGAAGTGTGTTTTCTTTAATTGCTAATGCTCTTTTTACACACAGACTGAACAAAATGAAGCATTGCTTGGTGATTGGTCGAGCTAAACTGGTATTATCTAATTGTGTAGTTAAATTTAACAGCTGACAGATATTCAACATAATTCATGTGTGAGACAGTCTAACAGAAGGACGGACAAAACCAGTCAAATATCAACTGAGTTCTGCTCATATTTTATTACAGTTTTCTAAACTATAGCAAATAAACTGTGATAATGTGAGAAATGTTGAATAAATTTTGGTTTGACTGTAGATATGAATATTCATGAGTTTGTTCTGTCAGTTGTTACAGAGGAGGAACTCGCACAAGCATTAAAGGAAGGGGAGGAGCTTGTGAGCCCTCCAGGCCCCGCCCCCATCAGCTCAACCAATGGCCTTACAGAAGCAGAGTCCGAGACCGACCCTCTTAATTACAGCATGGAGGAAACCAAGTAAGATCTGACCTCTGTTTCTGCTGTGTGTGTGTTGTGTGGATGTGGAACTGAACACACACTCTCACACTGATCTCTGTGCAGTAAGATTCGAGCTCAGCTGGGAATGAAGCTTCTGCCCAGAGACAAGTTTCCATCGCTGTCGTCCCCGAGAGAGGCCGGAGACAAGAGGAAGGTACGAACACTCATTCAGCAGCAACTCATTTCAACATAGACTTAATAACACACACCATTTTCTTTTAAAAACACATGGAGAATATTATTATATTCTGACCACTTAGAATATTTCCTCGCTGTGTATGCCATACAACAGATTTCTTAACATAATGGATTATATTACCTACTGTACAACTCGTTTTATGGAAAGTTGAAAGTAATGTTTTGTTACTTTTTGTCTATTTCCTGGAGAAGAGAATTTTGATTTAGTAGTTTGAAAATGTTTAAGCAAATTAAACTAAAAAGTAATTTAGTTAAAAAGTAAAAGTTAAAAGTAACTTTTTTTTTAAAAGTAACTCAAATATTAATGTGTAAATGGATAAAGTAATGCATTACTCTGATTGCGTAGTGCATGTTACTTGTGATGCGTTACTTTACTCATTACATCAAAAGTAATCTGATTACGTAATGCATGTTACTTCTGATGCGTTACTTTACTCGTTACATCAAAAGTAATCTGATTACGTAATGCATGTTACTTGTGATGCGTTACTTTACTTGTTACATCAAAAGTAATCTGATTACGTAATGCATGTTACTTCTGATGCGTTACTTTACTCGTTACATCAAAAGTAATCTGATTACATTATGCATGTTACTTGTGATGCGTTACTTTACATGTTACTTCTGATGCGTTGTTACATCAAAAGTAATCTGATTACGTAATGCATGTTACTTGTGATGCATTACTTTACTTGTTACATCAAAAGTAATCTGATTACATTATGCATGTTACTTGTGATGCGTTACTTTACTCGTTACATCAAGTGATCTGATTGCGTAATGCATGTTACTTGTGATGCGTTACTTGTTACATCAAAAGTAATCTGATTACATTATGCATGTTACTTCTGATGCGTTGTTGCATCAAAAGTAATCTGATTACGTAATGCATGTTACTTGTGATGCGTTACTTTACTCGTTACATCAAAAGTAATCTGATTGCGTAATGCATGTTACTTGTGATGCGTTACTTGTTACATCAAAAGTAATCTGATTGCGTAATGCATGTTACTTGTGATGCGTTACTTGTTACATCAAAAGTAATCTGATTACATAATGCATGTTACTTGTGAAGCGTTACTTTACTCGTTACATCAAAAGTAATCTGATTGCGTAATACATGTTACTTGTAATGCGTTACCCCCAACACTGCTCATATGTAACTCATCTGTGTTGTTCCTGGTTTCAGTGTCACACATTAGAGGCCGTTCTTCTCCTGCTGAAGGATTTGGACGTCGAGGAGCTGAAAATCGTTCAGTCAGTCACAGAGAGCAAACTCAGATCCCGCAGTCGACAGAGAGAGAAATCTCCCGTCTGCTCATGAACTCGCCAGCGGAAAACACTTTTAAACCAGTGGCCCACGAGCAAACACTTCATATTCGGAAAAACTACACATTTATACATATTTCAGGAACACTTTACAATAAGGTTTTATTTGTTAATGCATTTGCTAACATGAGCAATATATTCCTTACTGCATTTGTTTATGTTAGTAAAAATACAGTTGTTCATTCATGTTATTTCACAGTGCATTAACTAATGTTAGCATTCAACTTTTGGTTTAAAAAACTATTCGTTAATGCTGAAGTTAATATTAAATGCTGTAGAATTATAGTTCATTTTAACGAATGCGTTTTATGTTAATAAACGAAACCTTATTGTAAAGTGTTCTATAATAAATGTCTTGAGTTATTTGTTTTTATGCTCAAGGCAGAATGTCTCAGATATTAACATTTCATAGTCACTTTAAACAACGCCAGATCACTGCGGTACTTCAGATCACTTCCTGTACGGGACAAAACGAATGAATAATGTAAAAAGCTTTTGTTTGTTTGAATCTTTCATGCTCACTTGTGATTGTTACCAAGTTGCCTTTTGTTGTTCAAACTCCTGTTTTGGAGAAAATGTTTTGCTTTGTAATGATCTAAATGAACTGGAACAACATTTTGTGTTGAAATAATACATACGAGAATGTATTTTTCTATGTAAATAAATTCAGATGCACAAGAATATTTATTGTTTCCATCATGATCCTACACAATTTTACAGAATACTGTACATGATTAAGTGTCGCTTAAACCCTAAATCTGCCGTGTTTCCTTGAACATGAAGCACAAAACCAAATAATTTATGATACAAAGTTGACATGTTATTTATCAGAAAGATCAGGTGCCAGTCTTCCAGGTTTCATTCCACATCGTTTTTCTCTAGAAAGTCAGTCAGGGTCCCGTTATCCACCGGAATGAGGAGATATTCCACCCCGTCGGCGCCCTGACACACAAATAACGCTGCTTTAAAGAGATAGTTCACCCAAAAATGAACATTAGCCCATGATTTACTCACCCTGAAGCCATCCTGGGTGTATATGACATTCCTCTTTCAGACAAACACAATCTGAGTTATATTAAAACATTTTTTGGCTCTTCCAAGCTTTATAATGGGAGTGAATGGATATATTTTTTTGGAAGTCCATAAAAGTGTATCCATCCATGATAAAAGAACATCTATCCATCATAAAAGTGCATCTATCATCATAAAAGTGCATCTGTCCATCATAAAACTGCATCTATCCATCATAAAAGTGCATCTATCCATCATAAAAAGTGCATCTATCCATCATAAAAAGTGCATCTATCCATCATAAAAAGTGCATCTATCCATCATAAAAGTGCATCTGTCATCAAAAGTGCATCTATCCATCATAAAAGTGCATCTATCATCATAAAAAGTGCATCTATCCATCATAAAAGTGCATCTATCATCAAAAGTGCATCTATCCATCATAAAAGTGCATCTATCCATCATAAAAAGTGCATCTATCCATCATAAAAAGTGCATCTGTCCATCATAAAAGTGCATAGATGCACTTTTATGATGGATAGATGCACTTTTATGGACTTCCAAAACATATACCCGTTCACTGCCATTATAAAGCTTGGAAGAGCCAAAACATTTTGTAATATAACTTTTGTCATATACACCTAGGATGGCTTCAGGGTGAGTAAATCATGGGCTAATTTTAATTTTTGGGTGAACTATCCCTTAAATGATAACTTGAGTTATTCTGCACATATGAACAGGACAGGCGAGTTCTGACCTTCTTGGTTCGGATGAGTTTGTGATCTCTGAACTCGGTGAGTTGCGTGCGCAGAGTGATGTCACTGTTCACTAGGAAAGACTCGCGACAGCGCTGGTAGAAATCCTGGAAAGACAATCCTGAACAAACAACAAAACAATCCAGTTTTCACACACAGGAGCTCGATTATAAATGAACAGTGGCAGTGACGGTGTTTTACCCGTGTACGCAGGATTGTCCTTGTTCTCCAGCTGAAACTCTGCCAGTAATCTGAAGATTCCTCTGCAATTTATATCATACAATACAAAAATTACTATTGTTCTATTTTTGTTCACATTTTTAGAATCAATATTGGATTGTTTTAATTACTGGTGTATGACTGCAAAAAGTTAAAACATGCTTTTCATCCGAATGTCATTTTCATGTCAATCTGCCTTTATAAATCCAGATTTACTTTAGAAGCAGCATGAAATCAGTCTGTACCAAGCGGCAACCTTCCAGTCTTTCACACACACACGCACACGCACACGCACACACACACACACGCACACGCACACACGCACCATAACACTCTTCAATCCAACACTGAAGTGTCTTAAACTGCAGTTCATCCACTGGCCACTAGAGGCTGCAGAAGAGACTCAATCCCATAAACCCCCATGTTAAAATGCCCAACTTTACAGCAGAAACAAACATGTTTACAGTCTGGTGCAAAAAGTAGTTTTGGTCTATATTGCTAATGTTGTCCTTCATGACGACTGTGAGGCGGGTGAACTTTTTTATAACTCATCCATTTAAATTATATTAAGCCTTAAAGTTCTGCATAATTAAGGGCGTGGCCACTTGAGTGACAGGTGGATTGCCGCTGATGTCACTACTAGCGTTTGTCTGCTGTCTGTTAGCGTCACGTCACCTCAGCTAATCCGCTTCGCTGCACATTTTCGTTTATCCGGGAGTGACGCGGCCAAGATGGCGACGGCCAGCTCCGCCCACTTTGGGCTTCAGAAACGCTCTTCAGAAACACTACGGGTGACGTCACACACACTACGCCCAGTGTTTTACGCAGTGTATGATCTGTACATGCGTTTGATTTGTGAATGTCCTGACTGTGATTGAGGCTAGTGTCGTCACCTGGCGTTGGGCGTGAGGCTGCGCAGCACGTGTGTGAGAGAGCTGAGCGCTAGCGCCCCCGTCTGGCGCACGAGCAGAGAGTTCTCGTACGACGTCTCCTCAGCGTACGGCAGGTACGTCGTGGTTTCGTACCACAGCCAGTTGAACATGCTCATCTTCGCCTGGTCCCAGACTGAAGCGCACGCACACACACACACACACCAGGGGTTATTACAGACAGCATCAGGGATGAGATTTCTCTCCATCTACTCAACATTATAAGGCCATTATATCAGTATCTATGGAAGATTGCTTCTGCCACAGAATAAAAAACAAAGTAATTGACACTTCTTATCTCACAATTCTGACTTTATTTCTTGGGATTCAGAGTTTATAACTCACATTTCTGACTTTTTTCCTCACAATTTCAAGTGAAATTTTCACAATTCTAACATTTCTCGCAATTCTGATGTTTTTTTTTCTCTCTCAACTCAGACATTATTTCCCACTATTGCATTTAATTTATATCTCGCAATTCTGAAATTATTTCTCGCAAATGCAAGTTTATTTATTCTTTCACAATTCTGACGTTTTTATCTTGCAAATGCAAGTTTATATCTCGCAATTCTGATATTTTTCTCGCTATTGCGTTTAATTTATAACTCGCAATTCTGACTTTTTTCCTTACACATTTCATTTTCGCAATACTAAAAAAAATCTCGCTATTGCATTTAATTTATATCTTGCAATTCTGATGCTATACAAGTTTATTTATTAAAAAAAAAAAAAAAAAAAAAAAAAAATATATATATATATATATATATTCTTAATTCTGGAGTTTTTCTTGCCATTGCGTTCAATTTATATCTCACAATTCTCACTTATTTCCTCACAATTGCACGATTAATTTTCGCAATTCTGACATTTATTCTCGCAATTGCAAGTTTAATTTTTTTTCTCGCAAGCTTATAACACGCAAATTTAGCAATATTTCTCAATATTGCAAGCTAATTTTTTTACGATTCTGACGTTTTTTCTTGCAAATTTAAGTTTATATCTCGCAATTCTGATATTTTTTCTTGCTATTACGTTTAATTTATAACTCGTAATTCAAACTTTTTCCCCTCACATTTACACATTTAATTTTCGAAATTCTGAATTTTTTTCTCACAATTACAAGTTTGTAACTTACAATTCTGACATTTTTTTCTCGCTATTGCATTTAATTTATATCTTGCAATTATGGTGTTATACAAGTTTATTTATTAAAAATAAATAAACCATTTAATATTTATTAAATATATATATATATATATATAAATTGAACGCAATGGCAAGAAAAACTCCAGAATTAAGAATATATATATATATTTTTTTTTTAATAAATAAACTTGTATAGCATCAGAATTGCAAGATATAAATTAAATGCAATAGCGAGATTTTTTTTAGTATTGCGAAAATAATATATATATATATATATATTTAATAATATATATATATTTATTTATTTTTTTTAATTAAAAACTGTTTTTTAAGTTTATGTAATGCAATTCTGAGTTTATAACTTGCAATTCTGACTTTTTCGTCGCTATTGCATTTATATCTTGCAAATCACAGTTTCGAGTTTATGTCTTACAATGCTGAGCAAACTTGCAATTGTGAGATAAAAAGTTGCAGAAACAAGCTTCCATAGTTATCATCCTAACGCTTGAGCATGAGACTGACTGAGTGGAGCGTTAATGTGGTCGATGGAGGCCAGCAGGTGCATGTTGGGAAGCGCCGCCAGCTGCCCCAGTGCATGCTGGGTCCTGTCGCCCCTCAGCATGGGCCCGTCGATGTTATTGACGATCAGAAACACGTGATTGCTGGGATCTGGAAGGAAAACACACGAGTTACAGCCACCGGAGACCATCAGCCATGAGTTCAGAGAGAAGACACACGCGAGCCGAACCTTCTCTGAGTGCGTTGGCGATGAAGTCGACCTGGTCTCCAGGGTTACGGAAACTTCCCTCGTGCTGGAGCACGTCTGCAGTGATGCTGTTCAAGATCTGGAGGATTACAGGGAGATTCAGATGAGGACAATCAGAGTTTATATCAGTCAGAATCATCAGTCATGTGGATGCTGTTC
>NC_139985.1:745991-788491 GCF_963993115.1 Abramis brama
CGCACTTTTGCTGGTCGTCTCGCCGTTTGTGTCTGACGTGCAGAAGCTCACACTCTTCCCAGGTGTACGAGCCAGTTCAGACGCTACACACACACACACACACTTCAACATCAGTGTTTTTTTTGTTATTTTATGTTTATTTTGATCATTCATATGTGTATAATCAAAAAGCATATTTTTGCAATCACAAAGTTTCTTTACGAACACAAATATGTACAATAACCTAATGTGTTTTAAATATAAATTGTACTCCAGATTGTTTCAAAGTATCACATCATCAGTGTTAACTGCGTATGAAGCGACTGATGACGTGTCACTCACCCATCTGAGCCATTTTATTTTATTTATGTGTGTGAGAGTGAGTGAGTGAGTGTGTGTGTGTGTGAGTGAGTGAGTGAGTGAGTGAGTGAGTGAGTGAGTGAGTGAGTGAGTGTGTGTGTCAGTGTGTGTGTGAGTGAGAGAAGAGTGTCAGTCAGTGAGTGAGTGTGTGAGTGAGTGAGTCAGTGAGTGAGAGAAGAGTGTCAGTCAGTGAGTGTGTGTGTGAGTGAGTGAGTGAGTGTGTGTGTGTGTGTGAGTGAGTGTGTGAGTGAGAGTGTGTGAGTGAGTGTGTGTGTCAGTGTGAGTGAGAGAAGAGTGTCAGTCAGTGAGTGAGTGAGTGAGTGAGTGAGTGTGTGTGTGAGTGAGTGAGAGAAGAGTGTCAGTCAGTGAGTGTGTGAGTGTGTCTGTGTGTGTGAGTGAAGAGTGTCCGTCAGTGAGTGAGTGAGTGAGAGAGAGAGAGAAGAGTGTCTGTCAGTCAGTCAGTCAGTGAGTGAGTGAGTGAGTGTGTGTGTGAGTGTGTGAGTGAGTGTGTGAGTGAGTGAAGAGTGTCCGTCAGTGAGTGAGTGAGTGAGTGAAGAGTGTCAGTCAGTGAGTGTGTGAGTGAGTGTGTGTGTGAGTGAGTGTCAGTCAGTGAGTGAGTGTGTGAGTGAGTGAGTGAGTGAGTGAAGAGTGTCCGTCAGTGAGTGAGTGAGTGAGTCAGTGAGTGAGTGAGTGAGTGAGTGTATGAGTGAGTGTCAGTCAGTGAGTGAGTGTGTGAGTGAGTGAGTGAGTGAGTGAGTGAGTGAGTGAGTGAGTGTGTGAGTGAAGAGTGTCCGTCAGTGAGTGAGTGAGTGAGTCAGTGAGTGTCCGTCAGTGAGTGAGTGAGTGTGTGAGTGAAGAGTGTCCGTCAGTGAGTGAGTGAGTGAGTGAGTGAGTCAGTGAGTGAGTGAGTGAGTGTGTGTGTGAGTGAGTGAGTGAGTGAGTGAGTGAGTGAGTGAGTGAGTGAGTGAGTGAGTGAAGAGTGTCAGTGAGTGAGTGAGTGAGTGAGTGAGTGTGTGAGTGTGTGTGTGAGTGAAGAGTGTCAGTCAGTGAGTGAGTGAGTGAGTGTGTGAGTGAGTCAGTGAGTGAGTGAGTGTGTGAGTGAGTGAGTGAGTGAGTGAGTGAGTGAGTAAGTGAGAGAAAAGTGTCAGTCAGTGAGTGAGTGAGTGAGTGAGTGAGTGAGTGAGTGTGTAAGTGAGAGAAGAGTGTCAGTCAGTGAGTGAGTGAGTCAGTGAGTGAGTGTGTGTGTGAGTGTGTGTGTGAGTGAGTCAGTGAGTCAGTGAGTGAGTCAGTGAGTGAGTCAGTGAGTGAGTCAGTGAGTGAGTCAGTGAGTGAGTCAGTGAGTGAGTCAGTGAGTGAGTCAGTGAGTGAGTCAGTGAGTGAGTCAGTGAGTGAATGAGTGAGTGTGTAAGTGAGAGAAGAGTGTCAGTCAGTGAGTGAGTGAGTGAGTGAGTGAGTGTGTGTGTGAGTGAGTGTGTGTGAGTGAGTCAGTGAGTCAGTCAGTGAGTCAGTGAGTGAGTCAGTGAGTGAGAGAAGAGTGTCAGTCAGTGAGTGTGTGTGAGTGAGTGTGTGTGTCAGTGTGAGTGAGAGAAGAGTGTCAGTCAGTGAGTGAGTGAGTGAGTGAGTGTGTGAGTGAGTGAGTGAGTGAGAGAAGAGTGTCAGTCAGTGAGTGAGTGAGTGAGTGAGTGAGTGTGTGAGTGAGTGAGAGAAGAGTGTCAGTCAGTGAGTGAGTGAGTGAGTGAGTGAGTGAGTGAGTGTGTGTAGTGAGTGTGTGTGTGAGTGAATGAATGAGCGAGTGAGTGAGAGAAAAGTGTCAGTCAGTAGCCGCGTTTCCATTGCCCTTCAAATTGAGCAAATTGAAATTGCGAATTGAAAATACGCCCAATAAAAACACGTCAATTTCACAAAAACTCCCATTTATCGTAAAAAAGTTTTTACGCTCGCATGAGGTGGTTTTTCAGGCAATTCGAAAAAGGAATATTGCGCAAAACTGCAATGGAAACAGTTTTTGCGCATTTACAGTCACCTGACTTAGAAGGCGCGGTGTGTTTGGACAGAATACGAGACAGTTATTTATTAAATTCATAAAAGACAAAAGAATGACAGAAATACTGGATTCTAAACCTCAAAGAAATGCCACAATCAAGACCTCGGAGCAGAAATAAGTGAGAAAACCCCAGAAACACCTTATATGTGCCGCTCATAAGGGTCTTTCTTTGCCATTAATGCTTGGATAATACGCCTACGTTTCCTTCCATTAATAATAATAATGTCTAGTGCGGTACGTGGCTGTGATATATAAAAACTTACCAACGTCCGTTGCCATGATTTTTGGAATGACTTATCGCGAGAGGAAAAAAATGACGTTTTAGTCGCATAACATCGGTTAATGGAAACGCTGTCATTTCGCAATAGTTTTGTATCGATATTTAGAAAAAAATCGCAAAAGTTTTGCGCAAATCTGTAATGGAAACGCGCCTAGTGAGTGAGTGAGTGAGTGAGTGCGTGAGTGAGTGTGTGAGTGAGAGAAGAGTGTCAGTCAGTGATTGAGTGAGTGAGTGAGTGAGTGAGTGAGTGAAAAGTGTCAGTCAGTGAGTGAGTGAGTGAGTGTGTGAGTGAGAGAAGAGTGTCAGTCAGTGAGTGAGTGAAAAGTGTCAGTCAGTGAGTGAGTGAGTGAGTGAGTGTGTGAGTGAGTCAGTGAGTGAGTGAGTGAGTGAGTGAAAAGTGTCAGTCAGTGATTGAGTGAGTGAGTGTGAGTGAGAGAAGAGTGTCAGTCAGTGAGTGAGTGAGTGAGTGAGTGAGTGTGTGAGTGAGTCAGTGAGTGAGTGAGTGAGTGAAAAGTGTCAGTCAGTGAGTGAGTGAGTGAGTGAGTGAGTGAGTGTGTGAGTGAGAGAAGAGTGTCAGTCAGTGAGTGAGTGTGTGAGTGAGTCAGTGAGTGAGTGAGTGAGTGAGTGAGTGAGTGAAAAGTGTCAGTCAGTGAGTGAGTGAGTGAGTGTGAGTGAGAGAAGTGTCAGTCAGTGAGTGAGTGAAAAGTGTCAGTGAGTGAGTGTGTGAGTGAGACAAGAGTGTCAGTCAGTGAGTGAGTGAGTGAGTGAGTGTGTGAGTGAGTCAGTGAGTGAGTGAAAAGTGTCAGTCAGTGAGTGAGTGAGTGAGTGAGAGAAGAGTGTTAGTCAGTCAGTGAGTGAGTGAGTGAGTGAGTGAGTGAGCGAAAAGTGTCAGTCAGTGAGTGAGTGAGTGAAAGAAAAGTGTCAGTCAGTGAGTGAGTGAGTGTGAGTGAGTCAGTGAGTGAGCGAAAAGTGTCAGTCAGTGAGTGAGTGAGTGAAAAGTGTCAGTCAGTGAGTGAGTGAGTGAGTGAGTGAGTGAGCGAAAAGTGTCAGTCAGTGAGTGAGTGAGTGAGTGAGTGTGTGAGTGAGTCAGTGAGTGAGCAAGTGAGAGAAGAGTGTCAGTCAGTGAGTAAGTGTGTGAGTGAGTGAGTGAGTGAGTGAGAGAAGAGTGTCAGTGAGCGAGTGAGTGAGTGAGTGAGTGAGTGAAGAGTGTCAGTGAGTGAGTGTGTGAGTGAAGAGTGCCAGTCAGTGAGTGAGTGAGTGAAGAGTGTCAGTCAGTGAGTGAGTCAGTGAGTGTGTGTGTGAGTCAGTGAGTGAGTGAGTGAGTGAGTGTGTGTGTGTGTGTGTGTGTGAGTCAGTGAGTGAGTCACTCACCCATCTGAGCCATTTTATTCCCCCGTTTGATGGTCTGAAACGAGAAGACGGACGATCCGGCAGCGACGACTCCGTTCTCGTTCTCATTCTCATCTAAACAACCAATCAGACGAACACATCATCATCAACATCATCATCATCATCATCATCATCGACAGTGTTTCACATCTGCTTCATGACGGGTTTATTCTGTGTATGAGCAACTGACGGTGCTTGAGCTGTTAGTGATGAGTGTGAGTGTTCACCTTGTGATCCGGCGTACAGAACCTCCACATAGTTCTGCTCATTAAACAGCTCTTCTTCATCCTCCTCTTCATCAGCTGATCTTCTGGATTTCTGGGGGGTTTTCAGGGTCACGAGTTTCTGAACGGATCCATCCGCTGCTTTTACATCTGCAGAGACGTAATCATATTCATAATGCAGACACTGACAAAATATATACATGTGTGTCTGTGTGTGTGTGTAAGAGTGTCTGTGAGGGTCTGAGTGAGTGTGAGGGTCTGTGTTTGTGTGTGTGAGTCTGTGTGATGAACATACCATGGTATTACAATCTGATATACCACAGTACTATTTCGGTAAATATGGTATTAAAAACATTGTTTGTGGTAATTTATAGTTTTAAAAGTAAAAGCAAAAAGCTGATGGAGTGTATATAGAGTTTAGGTAAGACAAACAAAACTCGATCTCATGAAGTTATTTATGTAAAATGTAAGAGAAACACGTTTACCTTGCTGTTTCTCTACAATATGATCCAAAACATCTTCATCAGCCACGAACCGAACCTCTAACGGCTGTTTCTGGGTCATCCTGCCGCTCAGACACTAAACCCCGAACTCAAACTGTAATATCTGTCACACATAGATGATTATTAACATTTGTTTTGATAATAACGCTTCATCTTGCACAAATAGACCTGTTGAAAATCTGTGGTACTGCTGTCGATTCGGCGCCACAGGAACCCACGTGTGACAGGAGGAGGGTCACGTGAGCAGCTCCGGCCAATTAGAATGAGGCTTCATTGTAAACTACACCTCCTATAATTCCAGGGTCGATTAAAATCGCATTAAAATCTTAGTTAGGGTGTTTTCTATTTGGAAACAACGGAAAGTTTAACTTCTTCCTTAACTGGAATCTGGGATTAAAGTGGCCAACGGTTGATCTCCTAAAAAAACAATATCGCGTCAACGGAGATTAATGTGATTGGTTCATTCAAAGCAACGCTGAGAAAAGTAACAGCGATCACGTGATAGTCCCTGTTCGCTGATAATTCTAATGGTTGTTTTTATTTTTAAAAAAGCAGTTGATAATAATCAATCACTCATAATGAAATCCAAATTAATCGTAAACCAAGTGCTTTAAAGCATAAATAGCGTAAAACTGACAAATAAAAATGTGTTTTGCGTCGAATCTCTAGTATCAGCTCTGACAGTATGACGACTTCTGCTTCAATTCCTTATAAATATCCACTGTATTATAGATATTCATTCACTCTGATACAGAAATGTCATTTGACATTCAAATGTCATTGTTCTAACCGGTTTCACTCCAGCCGAGGCGATTTTAAATGTCACTGGACTGAAGTGAAAGATTAAATTCACCCTTTCACATAGGAATGAGGTTATTATGAAGAAACTGTTATTGCAAAACTGCAAATATGAAATATAAAAGCCAGGGCATACAGGTTCTGTAATCAAAACCAAATGCAACGCAATACACAAAAGCAACGGTCCATATTGTATAAAACCACACTAGGCCTAATAAAGTAAACTCATGCCATTGTGATTTTTAAAAGTCAGATTTGATTAGTAAACAATACTGGGGACCGAATGCATGAGAGCATTTGTTCATTTCAAGAACAAAACAGCTTTAAGCTTCATGTGGGCTTTGAACCGACAGCTGAATCATGGGTAAAGTCTCATGTAAACAGCAGCTCAGTTCTGCATTTGATCCCGTTTCACAGCAGATGCTCTAACTTTGCCTGGAGCTTCTTTGTCAAATTATCTGTTCTACAAACACAAATCTGTGACACTGATGACAAGTAGAGCCATAATAAAACCTGAAAACTAGAATAAAGTTCGTTTTAAACTTTGATGTTGGCCTGACAAAGCCGTATGGAAGTTTGAAAGTTGTATAAGCTTTAAATTTAGCGGTGGAAAGAGAAAGACTAGCTAGCACGTTTTACCAGGTTGCTAGCATGAATTAGCCTGTTGGTAGCATGTTTTAATATGTTGCTAACATTAATTACCATGTTGCTAGTATGTTTGCACAGTTAACATGAATAACCATGTTTTAACATGTTGCTAGCATGTTTTAGCACATTGTTAGCATTAATTATGTTTTAACACGTTGCTAGCCTGCAGTAGCATGTTGGTAGCATGCTTTAATATTTTGCTAACATTATCATGTTGCTAGCATGTTTTCACACATTGTTAACATGAATAAGCATGTTTTAACATGTTTTGCTAACATTACATTAACATGCTTTGCTAACATGTTTTGACATGTTGCTAACATGTTAACACATTGCTAGCATGAATTAACATTCTTGCATATTGCTAACATGAATGAACACGTTGCTTGCATGTTTCATCACATTTCTAACATGATTAAACACTTTGTTAGCAGGAATTATGTTTGCTAACATGTTTTAGCATGTTGTTAACAATTTAACATGTTGCTAACCTGAATTAGCATGTTGCTAAAACGAATTAGAATGTTGCTAACATTAACATGTTGCGAACATGAATTAGCATGTTGCTAACATGAATTAGCATGTTGCTAAAACTAATTAGAATGTTGCGAACATGAATTAACATGTTGCTAACCTGAATTAGCATGTTGCTGAAACGAATTAGAATGTTGCTAACATTAACATGTTGCAAAAATGAATTAGCATGTTGCTAACATGAATTAGCATGTTGCTAACATGGTTTAACAGGTTGTTTGCATGAATTAACATGTAGCTAAGCATGAATCCGCATGTCCTAAACTAGTTGCTTATCTTTGCCAGTGATAAATTCGAAGTGGATGAAGCTTAAATATAAGAGTTACTGTTTTAAAGTTTTGACCCTCTAAACATTTCAATGAGACGCATCAATTTAAACGCATTTTTACAGCTGAATCACACAGAAACAGATCCTTAAAGTGAAAATTCATATTTTATTGGTTCCATACATTAATTTAATCAAGGGCAGAAATTAAGAAAACGAGGTTATTATATCAAACAGGGGCATCTACAAGGTTCAAGGGTTTGTTTCAATTGCAAGTGCAGACCTTTAATTCACTTAAACTGATTCCGCTGGTCAGAAAGAGAGAGAGAAAAATCAAAAATAGTACAAAAATTGAGTTCAAAGGCTTCAGCATTATTGGGTGTGTGAGGAAAAACAAAACAACCAACAACATGTTAATGGAGTCCAGTCCAACAGTCCATGTGTGTGTGTGTGTGTGAGAACGAAACACAGAAAACATGTTTAAAGCGTCCGGATCTGAAACAAACACAGATTGTGCCCTTGATTTCACTGAATCAGTTTCACACAAATCAAAGAAGGGGAAAGACGAGGTTCATGTGTGTTTCTCTTTTACACATTAGATCAGAATGGCTTTATGTAACTCTAAGGAGGAATACATCTCAATACAGTTATACAGAACTCTGCTACTACCTTAAATATACAAGCACAAGTACACAAAACTCAACCGAAAGCCCACGCTAAACCACTCTCTTCAGAAAAATAACACAAACCAATAGAATCTGAGGGCTGAAATCTTTAAGGACCTCGACGGTTCTGTTACTCCTTGGTTTGCAGCTTTCAACATCGGCGAAAAGAACAAGAAAAGAAAAAGAAAAGGCAAATAAAAACATTCTAGGGAAATAGAGGCTGGTATAAAACACGGATAAAATTCTCCAAAACGTGTCTGAGTTGAAAGGCTCTTCACGTGGACTCTGTTCCTCCACCAATCAGAGAGCAGAACACGGCCAGCTCACGTTTCACTCCCAAATCAAAACAAAAGTAGAAATAAGAAATGCATTTTGCTGAAAGAAAACAATTTTTTTTTTTTTGCAATTAAACATTTTCTCCTGCAAAAACTAATGCAAAGCAACAGAAAAGGATTAATTTAAATTGAAAACTAGTTATGATAACACTTTACTTAATGCATTATAATATTTTCAGAAACCTGGTTGTGATTTAATGCACTATAATTTCTGAAGGTGTAGCGATGACTCAATGAGCATTAGAGCTGGTTACAATTACCAGTTGCAATACAAAGCATAATTAATGCATTAATACTTTCATTATGCACTATATATCAAAGCTTTAAATAAAAAAACTAAAATTGTTATAATGCATTATAATATTTCAGAATCCTGGTTGTGATTTAATGCACTATAATTTCTGAAGGTGTAGCGAATAATATATATAACATTATTACTTGCAATACAAGGCATAATTAATGCATTAAAAATACTTTAATAATGCACTATATATCAAGGCTTTCAGTAAAATAAACTAAAAATGTTATAATGCATTATAATATTTCAGAATCCTGGTTGTGTTTTAATGCATTATACTTTCTGAAGGTGTAGTGATGAATAGATGAGCATTATAACTTACAAGTTGCAATACAAGGCATAATGAATGCTTTAAAAATATGTTTATAATGCACTATATATGAAAGCTTTAAGTAAAAACAAAACAAAAAATGTTATAATGCATTATAATATTTTCAGAATCCTGGTTCTGAAGGTGTGACGATAAATATATATAATAATAATAATAAGTTGCAATACAAGTCATAATTAATGCATTAAAACACTTTCATAATGCACTATATATGAATGCTTTAAGTAAAGTGTTGCTGTATTTAAACATCACGCTAGTGTTTTGATTTATGCTGATTTAAAATGAGTTTCTCTCACTGCAATCCAGTGTTATAATTCAAAATCATGGCAGGGAACTACCTTTTAAACATGATTAATATTAAAAATATGCATATTTTCAACATGCAAAATGCAGTGGTTTTGGTGTGAAACAGGAGCTGGATGTTTGGGTGGTCTTGTTGGCGGTTTACGTGGTCAGATCTCTCCGTTCCGTCTTAACTTAATCATGTGAACTATCTACAGGCTCCTCAGAGGAGTTTCATCCCCGTAAAACACCAACAAAACCACGAGCGCTCGGGATAAAACGGTCCTGTGTGTTTCTGATGTCATCTCTGATCCTCCCGGTTCATTTCCTCTGCTGACAGGAAGAGTCGTTCTGCAGGTAGATGAATGAGTCGATCTTCGACCACGCCTCTTTCTTCCCATTGGACGCCGGGTTGGCCCCGCCCCCTCGCGGGTCTCACTGAGACGCCTGTGAGGTGGGGTTGTCGTTCTTGCCCTCCTGGCTGGACGGAGGCTTGTTGTTCCAGGGGCTGTTAGCGCCCAGCGCGGGCGAGTTGTTAAAGCTGTCCTCGTCGTCGATGCCGTTAGCGGCGTCAAACTGCGTGTTCTCGAGCCGCGTGATCAAACGCTCGTCCTCGTCTCCGAACTCGCCGCCCATCAGCGTCGGCTCGCCAACAACCATCACATCCTGAGCAGAGCAACAGAGGAACAGAGGAGTTAGCACTCGGGGGGAACTAAAAGACGACCGTTTTTGGCACACACAAAAAAAATACTAATATATATAAACTTCAAACCTTTGAACGGCAGTGTATATATAAATCACATTTATAAACTTCATATATGTTTTGGCCAGAAAACTGACGTGATGCAGTAAAGCTTGTTGCATGTGTTGATGATGTCAGAAGACACTGCCTCCTGTGCTGTGATTGGTCACTCACCGGCACCTGACTGGACAGTGGGAAGCTGTTTGCTGGGCTCTTCTTCTTGCTGTTGCTGTTGTTGTTTGTTCCTCCGCCTGCGCTCATGGTGCTGCCGCCCGACATCTTGCGCTTCCGTCGCTTACTGGGCGCCTGTCTGGCAGGTTCAGCTGAGAGACGGGACACACACACACACGGTGAGGCTGGAATACACTACACGACTTTAAACAGCAGGCTGCATACATTTGTCGACTTTTGTAAATGGTTAGAGAGAATAGCTGGGCGTCATACACCACACCACACTACACTGAACAGAAACATGACGCATTCTTCTGTGATTTGTGACTTCGCATCCTTGATTTCCATTGTCTGGAACAGCGTTACAGAAACACCGGAGGGACGGGACACACAGGCATTACAGAAACACCGGAGGGACGGGACACACGCGCGTTACAGAAACACCGGAGGGACGGGACACACGCGCGTTACAGAAACACCGGAGGGACGGGACACACAGGCGTTACAGAAACACCGGAGGGACGGGACACACGCGCGTTACAGAAACACCGGAGGGACGGGACACACGCGCGTTACAGAAACACCGGAGGGACGGGACACACGCGCGTTACAGAAACACCGGAGGGACGGGACACGCGCGCGTTACAGAAACACCGGAGGGACGGGACACACAGGCGTTACAGAAACACCGGAGGGACGGGACACACAGGCGTTACAGAAACACCGGAGGGACGGGACACACAGGCGTTACAGAAACACCGGAGGGACGGGACACACAGGCGTTACAGAAATACCGGAGGGACGGGACACACGCGCGTTACAGAAACACCGGAGGGACGGGACACGCGCGCGTTACAGAAACACCGGAGGGACGGGACACACAGGCGTTACAGAAACACCGGAGGGACGGGACACACAGGCGTTACAGAAACACCGGAGGGACGGGACACACAGGCGTTACAGAAATACCGGAGGGACGGGACACACGCGCGTTACAGAAACACCGGAGGGACGGGACACACGCGCGTTACAGAAACACCGGAGGGACGGGACACACAGGCGTTACAGAAACACCGGAGGGACGGGACACGCGCGCGTTACAGAAACACCGGAGGGACGGGACACACAGGCGTTACAGAAACACCGGAGGGACGGGACACACAGGCGTTACAGAAACACCGGAGGGACGGGACACACGGGCGTTACAGAAACACCGGAGGGACGGGACACACGCGCGTTACAGAAACACCGGAGGGACGGGACACGCGCGCGTTACAGAAACACCGGAGGGACGGGACACACAGGCGTTACAGAAACACCGGAGGGACGGGACACACGCGCGTTACAGAAACACCGGAGGGACGGGACACGCGCGCGTTACAGAAACACCGGAGGGACGGGACACACAGGCGTTACAGAAACACCGGAGGGACGGGACACACAGGCGTTACAGAAACACCGGAGGGACGGGACACACGCGCGTTACAGAAACACCGGAGGGACGGGACACACAGGCGTTACAGAAACACCGGAGGGACGGGACACACAGGCGTTACAGAAACACCGGAGGGACGGGACACACAGGCGTTACAGAAACACCGGAGGGACGGGACACACAGGCGTTACAGAAACACCGGAGGGACGGGACACACGCGCGTTACAGAAACACCGGAGGGACGGGACACACAGGCGTTACAGAAACACCGGAGGGACGGGACACACGCGCGTTACAGAAACACCGGAGGGACGGGACACACAGGCGTTACAGAAACACCGGAGGGACGGGACACACACGCACGTTACAGAAACACCGGAGGGACGGGACACACAGGCGTTACAGAAACACCGGAGGGACGGGACACGCGCGCGTTACAGAAACACCGGAGGGACGGGACACGCGCGCGTTACAGAAACACCGGAGGGACGGGACACACAGGCGTTACAGAAACACCGGAGGGACGGGACACACAGGCGTTACAGAAACACCGGAGGGACGGCACACACAGGCGTTACAGAAACACCGGAGGGACGGGACACACGCGCGTTACAGACACATCGGAGGGACGGGACACACAGGCGTTACAGAAACACCGGAGGGACGGGACACACGCGCGTTACAGAAACACCGGAGGGACGGGACACACGCGCGTTACAGAAACACCGGAGGAACGGGACACACAGGCGTTACAGAAACACCGGAGGGACGGGACACACGCGCGTTACAGAAACACCGGAGGGACGGGACACACAGGCGTTACAGAAACACCGGAGGGACGGGACACACGCGCGTTACAGAAACACCGGAGGGACGGGACACACAGGCGTTACAGAAACACCGGAGGGACGGGACACACAGGCGTTACAGAAACACCGGAGGGACGGGACACACAGGCGTTACAGAAACACCGGAGGGACGGGACACACGCGCGTTACAGAAACACCGGAGGGACGGGACACACGCGCGTTACAGAAACACCGGAGGGACGGGACACACGGGCGTTACAGAAACACCGGAGGGACGGGACACACAGGCGTTACAGAAACACCGGAGGGACGGGACACACAGGCGTTACAGAAACACCGGAGGGACGGGACACACGCGCGTTACAGAAACACCGGAGGGACGGGACACACGCGCCCCGTCCCTCCGGTGGGACACCGGAGGGACGGGACACACAGGCGTTACAGAAACACCGGAGGGACGGGACACACAGGCGTTACAGAAACACCGGAGGGACGGGACACACGCGCGTTACAGAAACACCGGAGGGACGGGACACACGCGCGTTACAGAAACACCGGAGGGACGGGACACACGCGCGTTACAGAAACACCGGAGGGACGGGACACACAGGCGTTACAGAAACACCGGAGGGACGGGACACACGCGCGTTACAGAAACACCGGAGGGACGGGACACACAGGCGTTACAGAAACACCGGAGGGACGGGACACACAGGCGTTACAGAAACACCGGAGGGACGGGACACACGCGCGTTACAGAAACACCGGAGGGACGGGACACGCGCACGTTACAGAAACACCGGAGGGACGGGACACACGCGCGTTACAGAAACACCGGAGGGACGGGACACACAGGCGTTACAGAAACACCGGAGGGACGGGACACACGCGCGTTACAGAAACACCGGAGGGACGGGACACACGCGCGTTACAGAAACACCGGAGGGACGGGACACGCGCACGTTACAGAAACACCGGAGGGACGGGACACACGCGCGTTACAGAAACACCGGAGGGACGGGACACACGCGCGTTACAGAAACACCGGAGGGACGGGACACACAGGCGTTACAGAAACACCGGAGGGACGGGACACACAGGCGTTACAGAAACACCGGAGGGACGGGACACACGCGCGTTACAGAAACACCGGAGGGACGGGACACACGCGCGTTACAGAAACACCGGAGGGACGGGACACACAGGCGTTACAGAAACACCGGCGGGACGTCTGAGAACAGACTGAACGGTTCCTCACCTGGTGGAGCCACCATCCTCTGCCACTTCTGGAACAGACACGTCTTCAGACAGTCTCGGGGACTCAGACTGTACGTCTTGTGCCTGGACATCAGCTCCTGCATGGGCTCCAGGATTACACACAACTGAGACACACACACACAACAAGAGAAGTTACTCTTCTGCTGAATGAAAGAGGACACATACTTCATCCACGAAAATGAAGCTTTCTGAAGATGCTATCCCAAGAGGATACATTCAAAACAGTATTT
Organism: Abramis brama; assembly: GCF_963993115.1. NCBI lineage: Eukaryota > Metazoa > Chordata > Actinopteri > Cypriniformes > Leuciscidae > Abramis > Abramis brama. Next base: position 759,592 of record NC_139985.1, read on the forward strand.
TTGCATTGTAGTGTGGACGAAAACGATGACAAGTTTAGTCATGTGATGCATATTGTACCCATAGATGTCTGTTTATACTGGTATGAGTCTGCTATGTGCTGTTCAGTGTCACAGTGAGTGTGTTTACATGCACGTTCTTAACCCAATTATGCTTAAGCAGATAACACAAACACGTTAACCTGTTTTTCTTTATTAATGTCATAAACGGGTTAAGCATCTAGATGCAAACACATTAACCTACGTTTGTTGCTTGATTTAAAATCACAACCGACATAAATTGAATACTGGGAGTCATATAAATGAATGATTAGGTTTTAACGTCACCACCAGGAAATAACCTGATTTATTAAAGTCCTCCTGTGGTGAAAATCCAGCTTTTAATGTAGTTTATGTGTCTCAGGGCTCTACGCTAACTTTTTTCCCAAGGAGTACATGTGCTCCTAAATGAAAAAATTTAGGAGCACACAAAGAAATATAGGAGCACAGTGAAAAAAGTTGATTAAACTGCTCAATTCATATGGATTAGTTTTATGATCTTTTTATGAACGTTTTTCGAAGCATCAAAGTGGTAGTTGTGTAGGCTATCAATGGAGGGAAAGAAATCTCTCAATTTCATCAAAAAGTTCTTCATTTGTGTTCTGAAGATGAGTGAAAGTCTTACGGGTTTGGAACGACATGATGGAGAGTAATAAATGACAGAATTTTCTATTTTGGGTGAACTAACGTTACCTGTTTAATAATTATACAATTATTATTTTAACCTACTTCAAAATATATTAAAAAAAATATACACCTCAATAAAGTATGAAGTGCTAAAAACAAAACAAATGCCTGCTTGCTTTTTCCCTTTGCAGTACTTGCAGTAGCCTATATTAAGTTACATCAAAAATGAGTTTTTGTCGTCTTCCTGTCCTCAGTGTCGACTGTTTTGGTCGTAACTTCAGTTTATGCACTTGGTCTTTTGGTGGGACATAATTAAAATAAAATTTGGTGGGTTGCTAATAAAATTTTGATACTCATTTACAAGTAGGCCTATTGATAGTGTGCGGGAGTTCATTATTTAGTTTATTTTGCACTTGGCCTTTTGAGATAATGACTATAGGCTTCATACTGTGTTGCGTATCTAGCTCACTAAGTGTTTACTTTACTTTTTTTATGGTGTAGCGGCCTGTTTACACCTGGTCACTGCATACGTTTTTACTGATCAAAACATTTACACCTAGTCACATTGTGTGTTTTCGCAAAACTAAATCGGATCTTCTATTCCCGTGTTATATGCAGATTTAATGTAGGCCTAGTTCACGTCACCAAAAGCAACAGATATGACCAGCATTTTATTGATCATCATAAGCTCATTTCAAAATCAGCGATAGGAGAGAGCGACAGCAGCACTGGTAACCGTTAGCCTAATATCATTTCGTTTCTTTACTATTAATGAATATGATTGTGTGATGAGTGTCTACGACTTACTTTCACTTTAATTCGCGGCAGTTTGCGCGTTAGCTTGATGAATGGATCGCTCATCTGTCGCGCGTGTTGCAGTAGCGTCATCATATCTGGCTATAACATGACATATAGCCAATAACACGCTCTCACACGTTTATTTTTAGCACTGTTGGGAGGACTCTCTCACTTAAAATCCAGCAGTTCCCGCACATTCCCACACTATTTCAGTGATTGGCTCAATGGTTGCGAATCGTCGCTCCCATTTGAATAAAGTTAAGCACGTTATCAAATGTTCACATCACGCAGTTGCGACCCCGTCCTCTTGCTTGCTTTCCATGTGAAATCAATGGTATGCTTCGCTTCATCGCGCTGTTGTCTTCAGTGTATTGAGAACAGCCCGTCACTCGCGCACTGTGCTCGTAAATTATTTTTCAAGTTCGCACATAACTATTTTTAGGCGCAAATGCGAGTGAATTACTCGCACTGTAGAGCCCTGTGTCTATGTGGTGTTTTTAACCACTCTAACTCTGCGGCCAACCGCGGACCCACCGGTGGGTCCAAAATTGCATCATCATAATCATTTTAAAAAATCTCTAAGTTGTGCATCACAAACATAAATATATATGGTATTGTTTGAAAGCTTAGAACCTCAGCTTTCAGGAAATCCCCATCACTTTTGCATTTATGTTACATAGAAGAAGATAATAAGGTCTAAATTCGACCCCCCCGCAACGACCCCCCCTTGAAAAAATGGTATGAGCGATATTAAATTTAATATTTCTATCACATAAACTCACCAATAATAGACAAGTCATATATCAAATGAAAGCTCTCACTCTCAAGAATATCACTGTGTAGTTTATTTCATCGATCCAACAATTTACAGTAACATTATTATCAAAAGATTCACAAAAACTGAATCGATTCTTTTGAACAAGTAAACACATGAGTCATTTTCCTGCTCGGATCACTTACTCCGTGTGGAGTTACTAGCCACAAACGCTATATCAGCTCGTTCCTTAGGTTGTTTTCTTCAAAATGAGAGTATTTTCACATGTCTGTGAGCATGCATGGCCAACTGACACTGTAATATGTCACCGATGTCCAGATCAAAACATGCGATGCAGATAAATCCTTTTAGTGGATCGTCTCTATCAGGCGCGATGTCTGATGACGTCATCACGTATTGCGTCATACGTCAAAAAAGGTGAGCTTTTTAGTGACCGATAGACATGTCGATCATGATTGTAGACCAATCAGAGCCCGAGATCTCCCTTTGCAAAGTTTAGGAGGCGGGTCGTCTTTATGAATTTCCAGCGGCTGACAGCAATCAGAGCAGATGAGTTTGGCGTGGTTAGTGACAGGTTGGATATTGGTTTTTCGAGTTATTGCGTGCTTTTTAGGACTGATTGGAGTGTTTGTTTTTGAACAATGGCTTCAAGAAAGTTTTTTGTCGGTGTGGAGGCTGTTTTGGCAGAGCTTGATCGAGAGAGTGATACTGAAACTTGCAGTGATGGAAGTTTTGACTCCGTTAGACAAGCAGCCTACAATGCGGGCGAAGATCCTGAATTTGAGTAAGTACCCATTTCGAACTTATAAACGTTGTATTTGTGTATTTCATGAACAAATGCATGCAACAATACAAAATATGCATGCAACAGTATAAAATATGTATGCAACAGACATCGAGAAATATTATAACCCATGCACGCGATGATTCAGAATCGCATGGGTGGTTTAGTTAGCAAGCACATGCAGATTTTTTTTTAGTGTGTCGCGTGTTTGTGCATGAGTATTTGAGAATTTTTCACCTAAAAACATATGCATGCATTGCGTAAGTACCCATTTCGAACTTCTAAACATTGTATTTGTGTATTTCATGAACAAATGCATGCAACAATACAAAATATGCATGCAAAAGATATCGAGAAATATTATAACCCATGCACGCGCTAATTCAGAATAGCATGGGTGGTTTTGCTAACTAAGCACGTGCGGATTTTTTTGTGTGTGTCGCATACATGTTTGTGCATGAGTATTTGAGCATTTTTTTCACCTAAAAACATATGCATGCAATGATAAAATAAGCTTGGGAGCTTTTGCAAGCATTTTGTGCTTTTTTGCAGTTGCACCCACATGTGCTAAAATAATTTGACATGCATATTTTTAGTTTTGCACGCGTTTGTTCATCACTTGCATTGATGCATGTGTGTATGTCAAAAGCAAATACTCCCAAGCTTATTTGAACTATGGCATGCATATGTGCAGCTTTTTTTATTTACATTTTTTTTGTAATCTATACATAAAATGCGTTCTACATGTTTCTGTTGCATTCATATTTGAATGCACATTTATTTGTGTATCTTATGTGGATATGCAAGTTATATTCTTGTATCTGTCATGTGCATATGTGAATTATTTTTGTGCATGTAATATCAGCATGCATTTCTAAATAGCAATGCGGATTTATAAATGTATTTTGTTTTGCAGTCTGGACAGTGAGGAAGAGTGGCAGCCAGATTTGCCATGCACCAGCAGCAAGGAGGTTGTTTCCCGACCTCATACCTCCAAGACGCCCACATCCTCTGTTGGTGATTCTGTGAGGCCACAAAGAGCTGGAACTGCCAGCAAGCAAACCAGAGGGAGGTCTCATGTACAGGGGACAAAAAGGTCAGCAAGTGCGATGTCTGAGGATGATGGCACAGAAAGGTGGAATGACTGCAGTGTGGAGGATGAGGTTCCAGCGCTGCCAAATTTCCTCCCAAAAAGAAACCCAGGAGCGCAGCTTGTAATGGACAGGATCTATTCCCCTCTGCAGCTCTTTCAGCTCTTCTTTACAGGCTCTGTGGTGGAAACCATTGTGAAGAACACCAACACCTTTGCACAAATGCGGGCGGAGGCTGGAAAACGTTTCCTTTGGTTGCCTTTGAATGCACACGAACTGTATCAGTACATCGCACTTGTCATCTACATGGGGCTCCTCGGTGCAAAAAACATCGTTGATTACTGGTCTGGTAAAGAAATTTATCGCCTACCATTCCCAAAATCGGTCATGTCAAGGTCCAGATTTCAGGCCATTTCTTGGAACCTGCATCTTAGCAATCCTGAGGATGATCGAGACAACTCAAGAAAAGTGGGAACTGAAGCCTACGACAGACTTCACAAGATCAAGCCCCTGTACAATGACATCGTCTTGGCATGCAAAACCTATTTCCATCCAGACAGACAGCTAGCAGTGGATGAGAGGATGGTGGCTTCAAGGGCGCGAATCGGCATCAAGCAGTACATGAAAGACAAGCCGACCAAGTGGGGCTACAAACTCTTCGTGCTGGCTGATTCTGCCTGTGGTTACACATGGAACTTCTTCGTTTATGAAGGCAAATCTTCCCTGGCCACTGGAAAAGGGCTCAGTTATGATTCTGTAATGCAGCTTCTGGATCTGTCACTTCTCGGCAAAGGCTACCAGCTTTTTATGGACAATTTCTATACGAGCCCATGCCTTTTTACGGACTTGCTTGCCAAGAAGACTCTGGCGTGTGGCACTATACGGACCAACCGGCGGGGCTTCCCCAAAACCAAGGCGAATGACATCAGCCGCAGAGCCCAAAGGGGAACCATTCGATGGCTTCGAGACGGGAAGCTTCTCTTTGTAAAGTGGATGGACACAAGAGAGGTGACTATGTGTTCAACAATGCACAAGGCATATGATGGTGATGAGGTCCTCAGGCGTGTCAAGAGTCCCGAAGGTGTATGGGAAAGGCACAGTGTCCCGATTCCAGCAGCAGTGAAGGACTACAATAAACACATGGGAGGTGTGGATCTGTCGGATGCCCTCATCGGGTACTATAATGTCCTGCACAAAACGAAGAAATGGTACAAGACTTTTTTTTTCCATTTTGTCGACATTGCAGTAGTAAACTGTTTCATTCTGCACCAGCACCACTGCAAATCCCAGAACAAAAGTCCACTCAGCCAGAAGGAATTTAGGGAGAGGCTTGTGTCTGAGCTGGCTACACAATCCAGCACCTCAGATGCCCCGGAGCCGTCCACATCGCATGCCCCGGAGCCGTCCACATCGCATGCCCCGGAGCCGTCCACATCTGCCGCAGCAGGTGAGCAATGTTGTCCGGAGTACTTTGGGTCAGATGCCGCAAGTGGGAGGAGAATTTGTGCTTTGTGCAAACTTTCAGGCCTCAAAGTAAAGACTCCATTGTACTGTACAAAGTGCAATGTACCATTGTGCTTGGTGCCATCTAGAAACTGTTTTAGAAAATGGCACACTGATGGACACTCGTCTGGATAATGTGCAGTTCCGTCAACTATTGCAATATTTCAACGTTTGCAAAAAACAAAAACTTGTGTCCTTTTTTCTTTTTCTTCTATAGTAACTTGTTGACTCTTTATAGTTACTATGTGCTGTATATAGTTATTTTATATCTTAGATTAGTATATTGTGTTTTTGCACTGTTTTTTGCACATTTTTCTCTAAAACATTTAATTTATTTTCTTGGAGTTTATTATCTTTATGTATAATAAAATACAAGAACTGCTACTTTCTGCTACTTTTCATTATTTTGTTAATATATTACATGACATGGGTTAAGTTAGGTGATAAAGTGTTTATTCTCTTGTCAAATGTAACATGGTAAAAATAGTATTTTACAGGTAATAAGCCTGTTTTTGCACTTTGAATAATTTGGGTTTATGGAGTAAACGTGGAGACTTCAGAGAAGACATTGCCTTTCTTCAATTAAAGCTAAATAACTTTTGTTAAGAAGATGATAGAAAGATCATTCTTTTTTTGTCTATTCACTGCCACCTAGATGATTCAAAAGAAACCTTCCGCAGGGAAATACACCAAACGGGTCCTAAATTACAGACTCTCAAATAAAAACTTTTTTTTAAAAATTAATCAATATCTGACTTTTCATCCTTGTTTATCATAGAATTGTGAATAAATACAATAAAATATATGACATTATCCACCACTGGGTTAAAATGTAGAGTGTTTTCTGTAAAATGAGACCATTTTTATCCATTTACTCCAATGTATGTGGGTAGGACGCTCTTTTAAATTCAGGTATTCCCAATTCTTTTAACAATCAAAAATGGAGACTGTAAATGTAGACTTGGAGACGCTAGTGACTCCTTTCAGTTAAATCTCAATAACTTTTGTTAAGAAGGGGATAGAAAGATCATTCTTTTTTTGTCTATTCACTGCCACCTAGATGATTCAAAAGAAACCTTCCGCAGGGAAATACACCAAACGGGTCCTAAATTACAGACTCTCAAATAAAAACTTTTTTTTAAAAATTAATCAATATCTGACTTTTCATCCTTGTTTATCATAGAATTGTGAATAAATACAATAAAATATATGACATTATCCACCACTGGGTTAAAATGTAGAGTGTTTTCTGTAAAATGAGACCATTTTTATCCATTTACTCCAATGTATGTGGGTAGGACGCTCTTTTAAATTCAGGTATTCCCAATTCTTTTAACAATCAAAAATGGAGACTGTAAATGTAGACTTGGAGACGCTAGTGACTCCTTTCAGTTAAATCTCAATAACTTTTGTTAAGAAGGGGATAGAAAGATCATTCTTTTTTTGTCTATTCACTGCCACCTAGATGATTCAAAAGAAACCTTCCGCAGGGAAATACACCAAACGGGTCCTAAATTACAGACTCTCAAATAAAAACTTTTTTTTAAAAATTAATCAATATCTGACTTTTCATCCTTGTTTATCATAGAATTGTGAATAAATACAATAAAATATATGACATTATCCACCACTGGGTTAAAATGTAGAGTGTTTTCTGTAAAATGAGATCATTTTTATCCATTTACTCCAATGTATGTGGGTAGGACGCTCTTTTAAATTCAGGTATTCACAATTCTTTTAGCAATCAAAAATGGAGACTGTAAATGTAGACTTGGAGACGCTAGTGACTCCTTTCAGTTAAATCTCAATAACTTTTGTTAAGAAGGGGATAGAAAGATCATTCTTTTTTTGTCTATTCACTGCCACCTAGATGATTCAAAAGAAACCTTCTGCAGGGAAATACACCAAACAGGTCCTAAATTACAGACTCAAATAAAAACTTTTTTTTTAAATTAATCAAAATCTGACTTTTTATCCTTGTTTATCATAAAATTTTTAATAAATACAATAAATATATATGCAATATTCCACCACTGTGTTAAAATTTAGAGTGTTTCCTGTAAAATGAGACCATTTTTTTCCATTTACTCCAATGTATGTGGGTAGGACGCTCTTTTAAATTCAGGTATGCTCTTTTGTTTCAGAAATAAAAAATGTACACCGTAAAAGTAGACTTGGAGACACCAGTGACTCCTTTCAGATAAATCTCAATAACTTTTTTTTAGAAGGTGATATCAAGAAAAATCTTTTTTCCCCTGTTTACTGCCACCTAGTGGAATCAAAAGAAACTTTTTAAAGGGACATAGAAAAAAAAGGTCAAAAATTTTTTTTTATATATATAAAATATTAATTAAAAACAGTATCAAAAAATGACTTTTTATATGTGTTTATCATACAATTGTGAATTTATACAATATAATATATGCAATATTCCACCACTGTGTTAAAATTCAGAGTGTTTTCTGTAAAATGAGACCATTTTTATCTATTTACTCCAATGTATGTGGGAAGGACACTCTTTTAAATTCAGATATGCCAAATCCTCTAAAAAATTCAAAATATGCTGCAGAGTTTAAGTGGTTAATCTGCTTTAAGACAAACCATGTGTAAATTCATAAGTCGACTCCATTGCTGAGTATTTCCTCCTTAAAACTGCAGTGAACCAAAGACAGTCTCAAAAACACGCTTTGAAATCGCTGGTGTTTCTGACGTCACAAACTACCTTGTAACCAATCAGATCAACGTGTGATCGTCAACCAGTGGATCTCTGAGCTGAGTGAGTGGAGGCGGGGCTCATTTGCATATTCATAGACCCGCGCATACTAAATGAGGCAAGGGTGTCGAGTTACATTCAAGATATTTTAAGGCATGGAGAATATTTTTTTTCAAGGAAAAACTCATTTTGGTGATCAAAGATGAGTTTTAAGAGATACAATTATTGACTACCGGTAGACTTTAATAAAGTCTTGTAAACACAGTTTACTTGCATTGTCGGGTTACTGGCTTGCATGTAAACTGGGACAACTGGTTTTCAGCATATTGGTGTGCTAAATATAAATGTTACTTTGTACAATCTTCATATTGCATTCCTTCTAAGATGACAGAAAAATTTACTTGCAATTGCTGTCCTGCAGGAAACCATGAGAGCAAGTGCGTTTTAGAGACACATGGAATAGCGACCTGGATGCACCAGGAAGGAGCGGGACATTTTGTTGATAAAATGATTGTGATTGAGGAACAGCGTGAGAACTTTACTATGTCTGGTCAAAATCCATCTTTGCAGCGCAGAGGTGACAGAAGTGGCATTAATACATTTACAACGCATTTAAAATTACATAAGATTATTTTTATTATTATTCAATATTTAAATATAAAATTATTTCCAAATGTAACTTTTTAATTAAAGGGTATTTTAAATATGAAACTAAAACCGGTAAAGTTTAATTTGATATTTAGATACATTAAGTTAAAGTAAAAGAAAAAAGACAGACTTTTTATGGCCTTAAATAAAAAAAAACTAATTTAAGACTTTTTAAGGATCTGTGAGTGATAAACACACTTGGAAAACACTAGTGAGTGTTTTGAAACTACAGTAGTCAACATTTAAAGTGGATAAACACCTTTCATCAAAGTTGTCCATGAATTTTGAACAATATCCGTTCTTGTCCGATGAACTTTTCTGATCCACTTCAAATGTTGACTACTGTAAATGCTGTTTTCAAATGTATCCCGATTAATGTACAGGAAGTGTTGTGTTCGTACTCTGAGGTAGTTGAGGGTGGAGTTTGACAGGCCGCATCTGGTGATGTTTTTGGACAGCTGATCCAACATCTGCGGGTCTTGTGCCTAAGACGGAAACAAAAGCACACGATCATCAGGTTTGAAACATCAGATACACAATAAACACGTAATTCTAGAGCGAGACCCAGGAGGAGGAACTGACATGCATGGCCAAGATGCTGCGGGGAATGAGCTCTCTGTGCTGCCGGATGCTGAAATGCCACGTCTTTATTCTCATCATGTCATCAAACATGAACTCCAGGTAGAGACGGCCCTCCACACACACCTGAGAAGACCAGCAGAGTTACACACACACACACACACTGTGGAATGGTTTACCTCATTACATCCAGCTTAGAGAATTTAAACGACATTTAAAATCATATTTTTTTATTCTGGCGTTTGAGTGTTGTGTTAGTGGTGTAACGGGTTTTCATTAATGCCTCATTGATTCTCTGGTTTTATCTTTGACTGTGTTGTAATGATATAGAACTTGAATGTGATTTTATGATTATTTTGCTTTGTCCCATGTACAGCACTGCGATCAACTGTTGTTGTATTAATATGTGCTTTATAAATAAACTGAACATTGAACACACACACACACATATACATACCAAAAACGTTGCATTAAACAACACACACACCTGCGTGAACATGGGTTTGCCGTTCTGCGTGACCATAGTACACTGATCACAGTCCAGAGACACGAAGTTGTTGTGGAAAGACTCTTTCGGGTGTTTCAGGACGTAGTAGAGCTCGTTGGCGCCGCCCTCAAACACACTCCTGAAGTAACGAGGAATCAGCGTCCGACCAATCGCTGAAGAGAGATGATAATGCACCCGTCAGAAAAACAAATCAATTCAATTCTCAAGTGTCAGGAAAATCTTTAACTGAATGTAATGAGCAGCGCAATATTAATGTGCACTTATTAAAAATGCTCTATGAATAACTAAAACCTCGTTTACAGCAGGTAATGTTTGTCTCGAGCAACTCGATCACAGGTTATCAGCCGTAAATACAGATGCAAACTTGTTAATTAATATCTTATTGTCTGATATGTGACACTCACTGTATCGTTTAGGACCGTCCTCCAGACAAAACGTGATGGTGAGCATTGCGTCATCCTCAAAGAATTCGGTAGTGAACGCGTCCCACCACAGATTATCACACTCCTGAGAGAGGAAGAGAAGTCGATCAGTCAGCTGATGTTATAGAGGGTTCATGTCACGCATATATAAAGCATCTTAAAAGTGTTGCTGATAGTGAAGCATGAAACGCACAGAACATCAAACTCACCTCCGTCCAGTTCTGAAGCCGTTTGTTGAGTTCAAATATCCTGTAGTCTGTCTGATTCCCATAAGGTGTGTGTCTCCTGAGACAGAGAGTGTGTGTTAACACTCAGACATGCACTGACACTTCATGCACTTTATATGCTTTAACACAATCATAGTAGTTCTTTTAATAATGAATATCCTAATACAGCATCTGTATGTTTTAATCCAAGTGTATTAATCCTGTAATTCTACTGTATTATATTTGATACACACTAAGGCCTGTAAATGATCAAAATCATCTGATAAACCTGTCGCACTCAATCTCCTCCAGTGCTTCTGTGTCTGATCGAGAGTTTAGACTCTTTTATCCAGTAAAAGTCTTTCAGTGTAACTGTACAAACGTCCTCCTTCAGCTCGAGCTTCACGAGTCTTTCTGCTGTCAATCTGCACTGATTTTATCAAGGAAACGTAAGAATAACTTTGATATTGTTAGTAATATTTCAGCTGGACTGAAGCAGGTTTACTTGATTATCATCATCATTTATTCTAAAAATCACGAGTATCAAATATGATCATCAGGCTTTTGAGGAAGGGTTATTTGTTCATCTTTCAATCATCGTTGTATTGCACTGCATTATGTTTTAAAACTACAGCTTTGATCATAAAACGACGCTCACTAAGACATATTATTGGCAGATATTGATATTTATATGCATTATGCAAGTATCTGCTATAAAGATCTCGATGTACATTAAAAGCATCAGAATTTCATCACTTTCAGTGCATATAAATATCAGCTTCTGCAGAAAATTTTTGCTCAGTTTGAGTCTCTGAATAAAATTAAGGTGTTTTTTCCTCCATATTCTCACTATATCAGACTACATGAGTCTGATGCATCAATCAAAAAACACATGCAAACGTTTTTAAATATATTTTGGCTAAAGGTTAAATTAACGGTTTAATAACAGATTTTTCTGACTATTATTTCATATGTCAGGTTTTCCAGGTGTAAAGGCCTCACCCGATGCCCGGCTCCAGGTATGTTGGGGGGTACATGGGCGTCGGGCTGCGGAAACAAGACAGAAAACAAGACGACCATGAAAGATAATGTCAAAAATAATCTGTGCTTCATTTGTTTTTTAGATGTCATTTCACAGTATCATTTTGGACAGAGATTTCAGTTTTATTACAGAAGAAATGGTCTTATTTTTGTTCTTTTAGATAACGCAGTCAAAATCATGTGTATGCTTGGAAAAGGGTCATATCCACAAATCTAAATTTACAGCTTCGAAACCAAAGTTAATTGTCTTTTGCTCTGAATTAAAAATCCCTATGTAAATTTAAAAGAAACTAAAGCAATTAAAACATCCCAGATATTAAATAAGATTATAAAGGTCACCTGTGAACAGAGATACCATGTTTAAATGAGATCTTTCTATCCGCCTACTTGAGTCAAAATGAAAGTAATGCAAATTTATTTCTTTGCCTTTCTTTTTACTTCATTGCTTATTTAATAATTGTCTGTATTATCTGTTTAAATGTCATTACTCGGTGTCCCTCGTACAAAGTCAATTGTTCTACTCATTGTTAATTTCAAATGTCAGTAGGATTAATGTTAATGGAATGAATGTTAAATGTTGTTACTTGCAAAAATTGTTAATAAAAAAAACAAAAAACAACACAGACAGGAAGACAGTCGTTTTCTGCATGTTATCAGCGTGCCACAGTAGATCTGACCCCCACTAGACTTTACAGCCCTGGCATACTGGAAACCACACCCTCTTCCTCGAATACGGTCTAATCCTGCACCCTGAGTGACAGATCGTGTCCACCACAGACAGGGGTGAGCACTTCATGTTCCAGCATCTGACAGAGACTAGCGCTGATGCAGATCTTCTCACCGCACAGCATCCAAACACACACTGAACCGCACAATTATTCTTTTAGGGTAGTTTTTTCTGTAGCTCAAACAGAAGAGCATTGGCGCTTGCAACGCCAAGGTCATGGGTTCGATTCCCAGGGAAAGCAAGAACTGATAAGAATGCAAATGTGTACCTTGAAATGTAATGTAAGTCGCTTTGGATAAAAGCGTATGCCAAATGCACAAATGTAAATTTTTAGTGCTCAAAAATATTCTTATAATATCCCTTGACTGACAGGGTTTCTAAAATAAAATGTAATGCCTTTCTGACCTTTTAAGACCCACACAAATTAAATTAGTATCCGTGTGTCTAGTGATGCGCCGATGTGAAAATTGTGGCCAATACCGATAACCGATATTAATATTGCTGTTATGGCCGATACCGATATTTACAGATGTCGATATCTCTGTATAGAAAACACATTTTTATGATAATCAAATAAAGAGCTATTTTCCAAAGCTATTTTTTTTTTACTTTTGTAATTTATTTTCAGAAATGACTGATATTGGGCACCTTTACCTGTGTGCAAAATATGTCATCAGATTTTCAGAAGAAAAAAATAAATATTTATATAAAAATACAGTTTTATAAAGGATACAAGTGTGTCCTGAATTCACACTATGAATAAGGATGAAAAGGCAATGAATAGGCAATGTCAATGTCTGAGAGTTTTGTATAACATGCTCATTGGGTTAAATGGTAAGATTGACGAGTGCTGAGAAACTGTGCTGTTGAATGTACGCCTCCAGCCTATAGTTCAACGATTGCGTACGCTGCTCTGCACCTAACCTCTGTCATTAAGAAACATTAAGAAACATCCAGAAATTTCCCAGATATTTATAAACACCCCTCAGCAATCTCTGATATATTAAGTGAATCCAACAAAATCCCAGTGCATAAACTTTCAATTATGTCCATGGTTCACGTCAACACACGCTGATCACTTGCTACGTGTAGGATAGAATCAAGTTGGGCTGCAGCTACAGTGGATATTTTAATTGTTAGAAAATTATTTCACAAAAAACAAAAAAACAAAAACAGGCGGACGGGACAGTTCTCCGTTACGGACGTGAGCGCTCTGAAAGCGGCACTAAAAGACTGCTTTAAAACTTTCACAGAGACCTCAAGCAGAAAGCACAAAGCCTGTCTTTAAATTTAATTTCGTTTTGTATTAATTGTATCTTAATTTTAAATCAATGTTTCATCAACCAATTGTCTGGATTTAATAAATAAGAAGTAAATATAGTAGAAAATATTTAATCACGACACGGAGGCGCCGGCGCGTGAACTGGAGCTCGTCTCATAAATGAACTGAATCTCAGCGTATAAGGCAGCCTTGCCTCACAGACCTGAGACATATATAGAAAGCTTGAAATGTGTACTTTTAAACAGAACAATTCAAAACGAAAGAAAACAGACTGTTCTCTACTTATGTCATCCGTATGAAATGTGCATTTCTCTCTGGCGCGTTCACTACTGCGAAGATCGCGAGTCAGCATCGTCAACTTCATCTTCAACTTCACGTCAAATTCCATCCATTCAATTGTGAAACAAAACTCTTCTTATCACTCAAGGAAGATATTTTTCCACCTCCACATAGGCTGTTTTTTTACTAGGGTGACAATACATCATTTAGAGTAAAAGCAAGCTGCAGCCGATCGATACTGTATAGGCTACTGACCCGGCCTGGAAGTGTACGTGCATAGCCCGAAGGACGTTAGCTTAATTTCTACTATGTATGTCGCCAAATATATGGATTGAGCCAAACTGGACTGTTTGGCGATATTATATCAGCGGCCGATATATCGTGCACCACTACGTGTGTCCATTCAGAAAAGCATGACACAATCTGAGAATCTTTACTTGATTAAACACACAGGATTTAGAACGTCTTAGCAAAACAGCAAGTTTAAAATAGTCAAGACATTTTATTTTTATCTGCATATAGTGGGAGTGATCAAGCAACATTAGCAATATTACACTGAATTCGATGGCAGATAAAGTGTACTCTGTAAGTGATATGACTGTATACCGTATCTCTTAAATGTCTGTCGAGTTTGAACTTGCCGCGCTAGCAACTGCTCTCTCCGCGGAAGCTTTGCGTAATAACATATTTTGACTCAACAATATTTCAAGTCTAATTATTTACTTATGTTGCAAGTATCCATTTACATTACATTTTACATTTGGCAGACGCTTTTATCCAAAGTGACTTACATTGCATTTCAAGGTACACATTTACATTCTTATCAGTTCTTGCTTTCCCTGGGAATCGAACCCATGACCTTGGCGTTGCAAGTGCCAACGCTCTTCTGTTTGAGCTCCAGGAAAGTATCCGTGTAATAAGCGGGATAATGTACATAAGAATGTAAATGTGTACCTTGAAATGCAATGCAAGTCGCTTTGGATAAAAGCATTTTAAATGTAAATGTCCATCCAGCTGGTTGTTATCTCAGAATATACCCCTTCAGGTGTGTGTGTGTGTGTGTGTGTGTGTTATCTCAGAATAAACCCCTTCAGGTGTGTGTGTGTGTGTGTTATCTCAGAATAAACCCCTTCAGGTGTGTGTGTGTGTGTGTGTGTGTGTTATCTCAGAATAAACCCCTTCAGGCTGATGGAAGACCTGATCCTGATCACACTGTCGGGTTTATTCTGAGATAACAACCGGCTGGATGAACATGATCCCTTATTTACATCGCTTTACCATTTACTCTGAGCTTGTAGAAATGCACTCTGATGAAACAGGTGATACTGCCTTTACTTTGGACCTGTTTTTGACTCAACAAGTGGCCCAAATGACTGCCCAGTGTGAGAATATTACAGTGACTGATACAGGGATTAGTCTCAGCTCACCCCACGTCTCGGTCCAGCATGGTGCCGGGGTGGAAGGGGGGGAAAGCACTTCCGTTGGGGGGCTCCTTTGGAGAGTACAGCTTGAACGACTTGGAGGAACAGCCTGAGCGGGGAGAGAGGGAGAGAGAGAGAGAGAGAGAGAGAGAGAGAGAGAGAAATTATTCAACATATCAGTGAAACATCAGGAGAGTTTAATGACATCACATTCATCATCATATTAGAGTGATTTCTGAAGGATCATGTGACACTGAAGACTGGAGTAATGATGCTGAAAATTCAGCTTTGATCACAGGAATAAATTACACTTTACTATATATTCACATAGAGAACAGATGATTTACACTGGAATGATATTTCACTGTTCTTACTGTACGTTACTGTACACTGCCTTGGTGAGCAGAAGAGACTTGTTTCAAAAACATTTAAAAAACCTAATTATTCCAAACTTTTGACCGGCAGTGCTGATTGGTCAGTGATCCAGTGGCGCTAAAACGTGGCGCAAGATGTTGATTTGACTTTTGGGAAAAGAGTGAATGTATACAGAGAGAGAGAGAGAGAGAGAGAGAGAGAGAGAGAGAGAGAGAGAGAGAGAGAGAGAGAGAGAGAGAGAGAGTGAGAGTGAGAGTGTGTGTGTGTGTGTGTGTGTGTGTGTGTGTGTACACATGTTTTTCTATCCCAGTGCGGGACTTAAACCTTAATGCACACACACTCATGGGGACTCGTGTCACTGTGGGCCTAACCTGAGGAAAAAAGCTTATATAAATCAAAGCTTGTATAAATCATACAGAATAATTTTTTTGAAAGTGTCAAATTTCAGTAACCCTTAGTGTGTGTGTGTGTGTGTGATGGGTAGGGTTAGAGTGTGTGTGTGTGTGTGTGTGTGTGTGTGTGTGTGTGATGGGTAGGTTTAGGGGTAGGGTTAGTGTGTGTGATGGGTAAGGCTAGTGCGTGTGTGTGTGTGTGTGTGTGTGTGTGTGAGAGAGATGGGTAGGGTTAGCGTGTGTGATGGGTAGGGTTAGTGTGTGTGATGGGTAAGGCTAGTGTGTGTGTGTGTGTGAGAGAGATGGGTAGGGTTAGCGTAAGGAGCGAGAATATACAGTTTGTACAGTATAAAAACCATTACATCTATGGAGAGTTCCCATCAAGATAGAAAACCAAACGTGTGTGTGTGTGTTAGTACAGTGACGGTCTCACACTCGAGCAGTAAAGACCCTCCATAAACCCAGCGCAGGGGTCGGAGGTCAGCCACACCCCTAACCCTCTCCATCCCGCCAATTAAACACATCTATGACACGATGCATTCAGCCACAATGAGGTCACGACCCCTGTTGTCGCGGAAACAGCTCCGCCTCATAATGACGGCTCGACGTGTCTCGCAAATAAATCAGAGAGCTGTCAACGTCACGACGCATCGTAAAATGGAGGGTCGCACGAACAGGAAGACGCTCTCTAATTGATTTATACAAACAACACAAGAATGAAGATGAAAAAGAACATTTGCTCATTTCAGAGTAAGATTCAAAAACACGACAAACAACTACGTGTGTGTGTGTGTGTGTGTGTGTATATATATATATATATACATACATATATATACATACATACACACACTAAATAAATAATTTATACCATCGTTATATATCGCCCAGCCCTAAAATTTGCTTAGTTAAAACATTAAAGCATTATAAAAATGACAATAAGAGTATCTGTAAAGCTGCTGTGAAATGTGTATTAAGAAAAGCACTATAATAATTATGATTTGACTAAAAAAAGGCAGCTTTTCCTATCCAGATACCCATGTTTTTATTGTCATTAAACAACCACCATAAATTATAACCACACAACATTGGCTATTTCTGGATGTTAAATCAAACTTTAACAGTTGCTTTTAACCAAAGTGACTTACAAATGGCACAGAAACATGGCCAGAGAATGAAGCCTGGGCTTGATGAGAAACATGAAGCATGCTGGAGCAAATCTGACTAAAAGAAACCAACAAACACCGTATACTCCTGAAGTGTGAAGCTGATAACCGCCGCTCTCCAGCTCGATGTGAACAGCCCATTAAACGTCTGATTTCCCACAGTTTCACCTCATGCATCTGCGATCTGAAAGGCAGCGTCACTTCTAGGGGTGTCAATATATCGCAATACAGAAATGCAACAATATGCATCATGGCTAGTTCACCAAAAGAGTTTTAGTGTCAGTACTACATTAAACTACTATACATAATGTTGAATATAATGTATAATAATGCAATGGGGAATATTTGTCTGTCCTGATAATGCCAAATGTCTGATGTTACAGTAAGTGGCGTACATGATTTTTAATAAATCTAGTCAGTGACAGAGTTCAAGCATATTCATCTAGAATAATTCTGTTTTCAGCTTCAGAATCATGAATATTGTCATTCTGGTGTCTCTATTGTCCTGTATTTCCATCACCAAGTCCAAGACTATTCATTTACACACACAATATAATACCAAATTTAGCATTTTAATCAACAGTACATTATTGGTTAACCTTTTACCATGTGTCTTGGAGTATCAATAATATAATATTAAAGATACCAAATGACTTCATCTAATCCTGGTTCACACAAACACACTTCTGACCCAACAACAGAACTGACCTGGAGAAAAGCATCCACCTAAAAGACTTCTTTGCTCATATACGTGTGTGTTTCCTAGAGAGAGACAACTGAGCGATTCAGAGCAAAACACCGGACAGCACAAACTTCACTCTCACGCTTAGAAAGTCTCCCGAAATCAGAGCGCATCCTTCATTAAACATTCATAACACAGTCTTCGAGCCATTAAATATTCACCGGACACGGTTTAGTCCAGTCCGACACAAATCCCTTCTAAAACAGGCACGACACCTTTCCACTTCACAGGTCAGAGATGAATAAAACACGAGTTATATTCAGATTAAAGCAGAATTCAGCATTTTTTCCTGCTCAGCCATTAAGCGAGTGAATAAACGTGAGCACTAGATATTAAGAGCGTCCCATTAAGAGATATAAGTCTACTGCTGCTTAATGACTTTCTAAATCAAATCAAACAACAAACTTCCCATGCAGTAAATTGCTTTCTTGAAAACATCATCATCTCTCGGTCTCTCGCATTACTTCAGGCTATGGCCGTAATCTAATTCCCATCTAAACGTGCCACACGATAAGTGCTTACAGGACAGATCTCAACATACAAACTACATACAGTTGTTCTTCATGCCTGACATGACAGGCTAATGGTCCATCGCATGTGAAAAATGGGAAACGATGATCATATGATCTGCTAATGAGTGTTTTCACCACAACACCACAGAGACCCTCGAGACGATGCTGATGGCTTCCAGTAAATGGAAATTACTGCGAATTAACAGGAAAACACTTGAGAGCTACTTTACAGAGTCGACAGCTGCTGATACAGGGATATCTCAGCATTATCGGCACACAAACATTAATACAGTCTTACAGGAGTAAAGCACATCTCTCTCCAAACATCACGGCAAAATGCAGAGTATTTCTGAAATGCAGCAGGACAGATTAAACGTCATGCATGTGTATAAAACCTGCAATAAAGAGTTTAATGACGATTTGAGGAAATAAATAATGTTGTTTAAAAGACAACTCGAGTTTAAGACGTTTTAAACATGTATGTCAGCCTCTCAACAAGTAAAATGTAGTTTAAAGTGTTTGCTCGTGATATAAACATAATGTGAGGGTTTTCATTGTGAATAAACAGCAGATTGTCTGGTCATGAGACCCACAGATCAGTGTGTTTACACTACATTATTACACACACACATTCAGCACTACAACACGTTTAGTGAGAGATCATAATCTGACGGACTTTAATAAGGGAAAACTGACATTACAGATTTAAATGGGAATGATTATTCATAAATAAAAGCCTAGTGATGAGGCCCGAGGCTACATGCTAATGCTAACAGCTCAATAAAACACCGACATGAACCACAGAACCATTGAAATAAAACACCAAAACAAGATCTAATAAAACCGCAAAACATGTCAGAATGAAAGTCGACAATGAAATTAAAATAAAGCCCCTCAGTCTGTTAAAATAAGAGTTAAATGTCCCACAGAAGCGGTGTAAATAAACCCCCTCAGCTTTACCTGAAACACTGACGTAACGGAGGATCGACCGACTCCAAACGGGCTTTATGTGAATCCCGGGACGCGGGAAATCATGAAAATCGGTGTAAAACCATGAGAAACGTCGGTTATTGAGGTAGAATCGTCCGGTTTAACTCGCGCGAGGCCTCGAGCTGAAGGTCCCGCGGCGCTCGTGCTCGATGAACCCGCCTCAAGAGTCTTTGTGTTCACGCGCTGAGCGAACAATAGACGCGCGCAGGCCCGACTGATGCTCTCTCTCTCTCACACACACACACTCTCTCTCTCTCTCTCTCTCACACACACACACACACACTCTCTCTCTCTCTCTCTCTCTCTAAAAAACAAATATATAAATAATACACACACACACACACACACACACACATATATATATATGTGAAGAGTTCAGATGCCTTCTGAAATTTTCTTCTAGAATGATCATTTTTATGAAGCTTGTTTAAGTTCAGTAATTTCATCTAAATGGCAATGAAAATTACTTATTAATTGCCATTTAAGTGAAATTACTGAACTTAAATAAACAAGCTTGATAAAAATGACCATTCTAGAAGAAAATTTCAGATGGCATCTGAAGCCTTTATATATACATATGTAAATTAATATACATTATATATATATATACATTTATTAATATATATTATCATTTTTATACATTCATTGTTTTAATCAATATCATTTTTGTATTTATTATACATAACATTTTTATTATCATTTATTACATAAATCATATATGATTTTTTTTGTACCATTAAATTAGTTTCTTGATCATTGAAATCAATCTATATTCCCCTAATAACTCTTATTCTCAGCGAGTGCTGATGTGCATTCTGTGCCTCTGAATCTCAGACTCGATGTAATCCACTTTATTTGCAGGACAAACATTTACAAAAACCCTTTCTCTCCTTCCCCAGCGCTGTCTGTGTGCTAGCACATCATCTGTCATCACGCATCGACCAATAAAGAAGTAAATCACAACTTACAAAAGTGCACATCAACTCAAGTGCATCTTATATGAGCTCAGTTCAGCATCTCGAGCTCCAGAAGATTTACAGCCTTTTCAAACTCAATCAGCAAGTCACAATATAAAAGAGTTATTAACAACACAACGTGCATATTCTGAGGAGATTAGCATAATTGGGCTTGTCAAAACAAATCAATGATTCAATTACACACGCAAGCATCTCAATTGCATTAGTCCACTTCATAGTCTGATGCTCTTCGACTGACAAGCGGCCGATAAACGACGATCACAGCTGGAGTTCAGATAATCAATCGAGCCGAGGGCGATGCTGAGCCACTTAACGCAGAGCTGGCTAATCAATGACGACGCTATAGACTGACCAGTCATCCAGGGTCACGTCGTGTTGTTAAAAGATGCCAACATGTTTGGGTGGGGGAAGAGAAAGTGTGTGTGTGTGTGTGTGTGTGTTCATATTACATGTGCTCGCTCAAAACACAACCATACAAACAGGCACATAAAAATACACTACCAGTCAAAAGTTCTGGCTATGTCATCAACTCAAACCTTCCTCGCTGTCACTATGGAAACACACTTGTCCCGGGAAGGGATGTGGCATCTAGACGTGTGTGTGTGTGTGTGTGTGTGTGTGTGGGGGTCAAACTCAGGCTCAGGCTTCAGTCTTATCTACAGCTCAAGCTGTGCTGAACATGTGCTGGGCTTCCTCAGAACCGCTCTGGGATCTGCAGGACTAGAGCATGCTGGGAGATCAACAGAGCACACTGTGTGCTATCGTTTATAAAGCCTCTCACAACATCACTCTGACAGCATGGAAGCTTGTTTCTGTATAGAAAATAAATAAATAAATAAATAAAATAAAACGGGTAATTACAACTTTTTTTCTAACAATTCTGAGAAGTCAGAATTGTGAGATAAAAAGTTGCAATTAACTTTATTTAATTTTTTTTATTCTGTGGCGGAAACAAAATAAAAACAGAATTGCGAGAAAAAAAAAAGAGTCAGAATTGTGAGATCAAAAGTTGCAATTACCTTTTAAATTTTTAATTTATAAACAAAATTGCGAGAAACAAGTAAGAATTGCGAGATAAAAAGTAGCAATTACCTTTATTTTTATTATTTTTTTCTGTGGTGGAAAGAAAATAATAAGAGAATTGTGAGATCAAAAGTTGCAATTACCTTTATTATTTTTAATTTATAAACAGAATTGCAAGATGTAAACTCAGAATTATGAGGAAAAAAAGCCAGAATTGCGATATAAAAAGTCATAGTTAGGCTCTGTGTGTTTCTATATGTTTATATGTGAAGAGTTCAGATGCAAAAGCCTCTAAGTCTGAAATTTTCTTCTAGAATGATCATTTTTATCAAGCTTGTTTATTTATGTTCAGTAATTTCACTTAAATGGCAATGAAAATTACCTATTAAATGTCAATTAAGTGAAATTACTGAACTTAAATATATGAGCTTGATAAAAATGATCATTCTAGAAGAAAATTTCAGACTTAGAGGCTTTTGCATCTGAACTCTTCAAGTGTTCCACTGGGAAACGAGCTTCTCAGAGACAAACCCTGCAAAAGATCAACGCCTAAAACAGCAAATAATACAGTAGACGCTCTATTCTCACCCACTGCCTGTAGCTCGTCCATCATGCTGACAGGTTCTGATGCTCTCTCTCTCTCTCTCTCTCTTTCCCCCTCTCTCTCTCTCTCGCTCTCCATCTCTCTCTCTCTCCCTCTCTCTCTTTCCCCCTCTCTCTCTCGCTCGCTCTCCATCTCTCTCTCCCCCCCTCTCTCTCTCTCTCTCTTTCCCCCTCTCTCTCCCCTCCTCTCTCTCTCTTCCCCCCCCCTCTCTCTCCATCTCTCTCTCTCTCCCCCTCTCTCTCTCCCTCTCTCTCTCTTTCCCCCCCTCTCTCTCTCTCCCCCTCTCGCTCTCTCTCTCTCCCCTCTCTCTCCCCCTCTCGCTCTCCTCTCTCTCTCCCCCTCTCGCTCACTCTCTCTCCCTCTCTCTCTCTCTCTCTCTCCCCCTCTCGCTCTCTCTCTCTCCCCTCTCTCTCCCCCTCTCGCTCTCTCTCTCCCTCTCCCTCTCTCTCTCTCTCTCTCTCTCTCTCTCTCTCTCCCCCTCTCTCTCTCTCTCTCTCTCTCTCTCCCCTCTCCCTCTCTCTCTCTCTCTCTCTCTCCCTCTCTCTGGTATCTCTGAGGCCAGGCGTTTGGCTGAAGGGTGTAGTTAAAGTGATGGGGGAAGGTTGAGGACTATCTAACCCGTGTGTGTGTTCTCTAGTCATCAGGAAGTCGAGAGGTATACATCTGTCACAGGCTTGATAACACACACTAACACACACTGGCCCACGCTGGCCTTCACACCAGGAACAACATGAAGATTATGTTACACACTGCAAACAATGATTTTCACAAGTTCAAAACCATGATTACTGGGTTATGTCACAAGAATGTACTATTTCTACTTCAAAATTTCACATTTAAATCAGTGTTACAAGCCGTTTCTCGGCAATTAATTCTGAAATGTAGTTTCTGAGTGAAAATTATTTCTACACCAGTTTTATTTCAGTGTTCGGGTTAGTGTGGGTTCCAACACTTTCTCAAAACATGCAAGTTTAGTTAAAGTCCCCCTGTGGTGTAAATCCAGCTTTTACTGTTGTTTATGTGTCTATGTGGTGTTTTTAATATGCTTTAAAGCTACACTGTGTAGGATTTACTCCCATCTAGCGGTGAAATTGTTTATGATTACCAACTGAATATTACTTTCCAGCCCCTCTCATCCCGAGGGCGTTTTAACACCTACGGCGGCCGTATTATTTCAAATCTGCCGGCAGTCACGAGTAATCTCCCCTCGCATTCGTCACGGCGCCACTGAGTGTCAAAACACGAAAGGCGAAGCTTGAATTTCCAGGTATGTCCCTCTTTGGCTAATGTATTTTCAATATGGAGGCGCAACATGGCTGCCGCCATTCGAGCGGCTCGCTCGTATGTATTCTAAATGGCAGATTATACACTTACGAGAATACTTGATTAGTTGGTTGAAGTGATTACACATTAATGAGAACGTATAATTTTGAAAGAACAAAGTGTTTTTTTCAAAGTGCTAAAAATCAACTTAAAATATTACACAGTGTAGCTTTAAGTCAAACCATGTGTAAATTCATAAATCAAATCAAATCAAGTATATTTGTATAGCGCTTTTCACAATACAGATTGTATCAAAGCAGCTTCACAGTATTAAATTAAAATAAAATAATACAACAAGGTTTGTTTCTAGTGGAATTTATTGATTGATAGAATAAAATTAAATATCCCCAAAATATCCCCAACTGAGCAAGCCAAAGGCAACAGTGGCAAGGAACCGAAAAAACTCCATCAGGTGACCTAATGGAGAAAAAAAAAACCTTGGGAGAACCCAGGCTCAGTCGGGGGCCAGTTCTCCTCTGGCGTTTATGAACTAGAGGCCGGATTGTAGTTTGAACTGTAAGATTAACAATATTATATGAATGCCTGGCCGAAAAGATGCATCTTTAATCTAGTTTTAAACTGGGAGAGCGAGTCTGAGCAGCGAACAGTATCAGGAAGACTATTCCAGAGTTTTGGAGCTAAATGTGAAAATGCTCTCCCTCCTTTGGTGGATCTGGATATCCTAGGTATGACCAAAAGCCTTGAATTTATTGATCTTAAAGAGCGCGATGGATTATAGGGCGATAGAAGATCCGTTAAATAGACTGGAGCTAAACCGTTTAGGGCTTTATAAGTCCTTAGCAATACCTTGTAATTAATACGGAACTTTATAGGTAACCAATGTAGTGATGATAAAATCGGTGTTATATGATCATATTTTCTTGATCTAGTAAGAACTCTAGCGGCGGCATTTTGGACTAACTGTAGCTTGTTTATTGAGGATGCAGGACAACCAGCTAATAAAGCATTACAGTAATCTAGTCTCCAGGTCATGAATGCATGAACTAACTTTTCTGCATCAGAAACTGATAGCATGTTACGTAGCTTAGCTTTTTCTAAGGTGGAAAAAGGCTGTTTTTGTAACATATGAAATATGATTTTCAAAAGACAGGTTGCAGTCTAGTATAACACCCAGGTCTTTTACTGTAGAGGATAAAGTAACAGGACATCCTACGATGTCAAAGTTGTATTGTAAGAGGTTTTGTGGGCGGTTTTTTGAACCGATAAGTATTACCTCTGTCTTGTCTGGATTTAATAAAAGAAAATTATGCGTCATCCAATCTTTTATATCTTTAACACACTCTGTCAATTTGGATAATTTAGCGTTTTCATCTGGCCGTGATGAAATATAGATTTGAGTGTCATCAGCATAACAATGGAAACTAATTCCATGTTTCCTTATAATATTTCCAAGTGGCAGCATATATATTGAGAATAAAAGAGGGCCTAACACAGATCCCTGCGGCACTCCATAGTTTACTGGAGTTATGATCGATTTTTCTCCATTTAAATAGACAAAATGGTAGCGGTCAGATAGGTATGATTTGAACCAGCTTAATGCTTGTCCTTGAACACCAGTATAATTTTGTAGTCGATCTAAGAGTATTGTGTGATCGATAGTATCGAACGCAGCACTTAGATCAAGTAAAACTAGTATTGAGATACAGCCTTGGTCAGAAGCTAATAGTAAATCATTTGTGATTTTAACGAGCGCAGTTTCAGTGCTATGATGCGGCCTGAATCCTGACTGAAACTTTTCATAGATATCATTTTCTTGCAAGAAAGAGCCCAGTTGAGTGGACACAACTTTTTCTAGTATTTTAGACATAAATGGAAGATTCGAAATGGGTCTATAATTTGCTAGATTACTATGATCTAATTGTGGTTTCTTAATGAGAGGTTTTATAACTGTCAGTTTAAATGTTCTTGGAACATGACCTAAAGATAAAGATGAGTTAATAATATTGAGGAGAGGCTCTTCCACTACGGGTAACACTTCTTTCAGTAGTTTAGTTGGTATAGGATCTAATAAACATGTTGTTGTTTTAGATGAAGTGATAAGTTTATTTAACTCTTTTTGTTCTATAGTTGTAAAGCACTGTAATTGTTCTTGCGGGGGGATAATTGAGGCTGAATTATAAGGCGCGATTGAGGATTGAACGTTTACAATTGTGGTTCTGATGTTTTCTATTTTCTCAGTGAAGAACTTCATGAAATCATTACTACTAAACTGTAACGGGATATTTTGTTCGGGTGACGTCTGTTTATTTGTTAGTCTAGCCACGGTGTTAAATAAAAACCTAGGATTGTTTTGGTTATTTTCTATTAGTTTGCGGAGGTGCTCAGCCCTGGCCGCTTTTAGGGCCTTTTTATAACGTGACATACTGTCTTTCCACGCGATTCTAAAGACCTCTAAATTAGTTTGTTTCCATTTACGCTCTAAATTACGGGTTTCTCTCTTTAGAACATGCGTAGTATTATTGTACCATGGTGCTTTAATTTTCTCTCTGACCTTTTTTAATTTAATGGGTGCAACAACATCCAATGTTCTAGAGAGAATGGTGCTCATAGTGCTAGTTAGTTCTTCTAGTTCATCTGTTTGTTTGGGTTCACTGAGCAGCTGAGACAGATTAGATAAGCAATTTGAGAAATTATCTAAGGTGGATGGAAGGATTGTTCTGCCTGGTCGATAACGTGGTGCAGCATGACATATTACAGCAGTACGTAAATATGCAAGTTACCAAGTAATGGTCAGTGACATCATCACTTTGTGGAATGATATCTATATCGGTTGGATTGGTTCCATATGATATAATTAAATCGAGTGTGTGATTAAGACGATGAGTTGGTCCGATGACGTTTTGCTTGACCCCAAAGGAATTTAATAAATCTATAAACGCAGCCCCTAACGCATCATTTGAATTATCTACGTGTATGTTAAAATCTCCAACAATTAATGCTTTATCTACATTGACCAATAGATCTGAGAGAAAATCTGCAAACTCTTAAGGAAATCAGCGTAAGGCCCAGGCGGTCTATATACGGTAGCCAAGGCTAGAGATAATATGGATCATAAGTCGACTCCATTGCTGAGTATTTCCTCCTTAAAACTGCAGTGAACCAAAGACAGTCTCAAAAACACGCTTTGAAATCGCTGGTGTTTCTGACGTCACAAACTACCTTGTAACCAATCAGATCAACATGTGATCGTCAACCAGTGGATCTCTGAGCTGAGTGAGTGAGTGGAGGCGGGGCTCATTTGCATATTCATAGAAACGCGTATACTAAATGAGGCAAGGGTGTCGGGTTACATTCAAGATGTTTTAAGGCATGAAGAAATATTTTTTAAATATGCAATTTTGGTGATCATCAAAGATGAGTTTTAAGGGATACAAGTATTGACTACAGGGGGACTTTAAGAATGCAAATTTAGTGAATATAATTTTTGCATTTATTCCCAGTAACCGGGGAAGACATGACCCATGATGCACTGGTGAAACGGCTGCACATTCACAGATAATGAACAGAAGTGACCCTGAGCTTGAATTCACAGCTCTGACCCGTGAAGCCCCTCCCCCCTCAGTGACACAAAGAGGTAGGCGTGGCCTTGTGATGATTGACAGGTCTCCCACGGGGCTGATGCTCTTCTGTGGCACTATGCTGTAAATCAATGCTCTCTGAAGTGCTGATCACAGCGTTTGGACTGAGATCTGGCGGATCTGAAGCTGGAGGCCTACAGACGTACAGGACGGGTCTCCAGTGACATATTCAGTGATCACTGTGGTGTTTTTAGATGCAGTAAACAGGTCAGTCAAGAGCTGTCAGGATATCTGGTTACTGAACACAACAGACGCCACCTAGAGGCGAAAGTCTGATGGTGTCCGTGATAAACACTATTGCTCAGAAACGGTGCAGTGATAAAACAGCACTATGCTTCATTATCACATGAACTTGTTGCAGTATTTTCCTGTTATCACTGTAAAGCTGCTTTGAAACACTCTGTATTGTAAAAAGCGCTATAAAAATAAAGGAGACTTGATCTTCAATCTTAGTGAAGTGTGACATAACAAAACCTCATATCGATTAGTTTACTTACATTCTTTTCTTTATTTTAAAGTCCCCCTGTGGTGAAAATCCAGCTTTTAATGTTGTTTATGTGTCTATGTGGTGTTTTTAATGTGCTTTAAGACAAACCATGTGTAAATTCATAAGTCGACACCATTGCTGAGTATTTCCTCCTTAAAACTGCAGTGAACCAAAGACAGTCTCAAAAACACGCTTTGAAATCGCTGGTGTTTCTGACGTCACAAACTACCTTGTAACCAATCAGATCAACGTGTGATCGTCAACCAGTGGATCTCTGAGTGAGTGGAGGCGGGGCTCATTTGCATATTCATAGAACCGCACATAATAAATGAGGCAAGGGTGTCGAGTTACATTCAAGATATTTTAAGGCATGAAGACACTTTTTTCAGGAAAAAATGCTTAAATGTGTCATTTTGGTGATCAAAGATGAGTTTTAACCCTCTGGTGCTCTTCTGTCATTTTTGAACGAAATATTTAGTGTTCTTTTTTTTTTCTTCTTTTTTTTTTACTTGGTACGAAACTTGGTAAAGGTTTTGGCACTTGCTGTGTGAACATGAAAAAAATAATGGACATGATTGGAACAGGTTAAATGGACCAAAAAAAATTGTCACACTTGTGCTCCTCGCGGTCAAAAATGAGCAGGAGGCGAGTTTCCTCTAGTGGAAGCGTTTGGTACTGCGGCCCTAACACAATCTCACTGAAATCTAATTTTTTGAGATATCAACTTCAAATTTGGAACAAAACTTGTTTAGATTTATGGCTTTGATTTTCTTGCCGTTTTAGATTAAAACGTGATATTGAAAATATATATTTCATATAAAATTTAAAATAGTATTTTTCATAACAATAAATTTTTTTCATAACAATAATAATTATTTTTTCAAGTTCACTTTTTCAGCAATAATCTGCCAAGTGTCATCTTTAAAAAGAAATCAAACTTAAGTCTGTTTTAAGATTTACGACTGTTTTTACGACTGTTATTACAGTTTAAGTTAGGGTTAGGGTCAGGTCTGTGCTCAAAAAGTGAATAAATGGATTATAAATACTGCATAAATATAATTTAGTGCCATAAAATCCCTTAAAATACAAAATATTACATAAAAAACATTATCAAACTAAAATATAATACATTAATTTCATTGACAAAAACTTTTGGTCATTTTCTCCGCCACACGAAGAGCACCAGAGGGATGTTAAAGAGATTTCTGTATTGTGTGTCTGGAAAAAAACCTCAAATGATGCAAAAATCCTCATTAATCGTCATCGGAGGCTC
>NC_139985.1:793491-800991 GCF_963993115.1 Abramis brama
GAGTGAGTGAGTTTGTGAGTGTGTGTTTGAGTGTGAGAGTGTGAGTGTTTGAGAGTGTTTGAGTGATTGAGTGAGTGTGTGAGAGTGTGAGTGTGAGTGAGTTAGTGTGTAAGAGTGTTTGAGTGAGTGAGTGAGTGAGTGAGTGAGTGTGTGAGTGTGTGTTTGAGTGTGAGTGAGAGTGTGAGTGTGTGAGAGTGTTTGAGTGAGTGAGTGAGTGAGTGTGTGAGAGTGTGAGTGTGTGAGAGTGTTTGAGTGAGTGAGTGTGTGAGAGTGTGAGAGTGTGAGTGTGTGCGAGTGTTTGAGTGTGAGTGAGTGAGTGTGTGAGTGTGTGTGTGAGTGAGTGTGTGAGAGTGTGAGTGTGTGTGTGTGTGTGTGTGTGAGTGTTTGAGTGTGAGTGAGTGTGTGTGTGAGTGAGTGTGTGTGTCTGTGAGTGTGTGCGAGTGTTTGAGTGTGAGTGAGTGTGTGAGAGTGTGAGTGTGTGTGTCTGTGAGTGTGTGTGAGTGTTTGAGTGTGTGTGTGAGAGTGTGTGTGTCTGTGAGTGTGTGAGAGTGTTTGAGTGTGTGTGAGTGAGTGAGTGAGTGTGAATGTGTGTGTCTGTGAGTGTGTGCGAGTGTTTGAGTGTGTGTGAGTGAGTGAGTGAGTGAGTGTATGTGTGAGAGTGTGTTTGTTTGAGTGTGAGTGAGTGTGTGTGTGAGAGTGTGTGAGAGTGTTTGTTTGAGTGAGTGAGTGAGTGTGTGAGTGTGAGAGTGTGAGTGTGTGTTTGAGTGTGAGTGAGTGAGTGAGTGTGTGAGAGTGTGAGTGTGTGCGAGTGTTTGAGTGTGAGTGAGTGAGTGTGTGAGAGTGTGAGTGTGTGAGAGTGTTTGAGTGAGTGAGTGAGTGAGTGTGTGAGTGTGAGTGTGTGTTTGAGTGTGAGTGAGTGAGTGAGTGAGTGAGTGAGTGTGTAAGAGTGTTTGAGTGAGTGTGTGAGTTTGAGTGTGAGTGAGTGTGTAAGAGTGTTTGAGTGAGTGAGTGAGTGAGTGAGTACGTGTGAGTGTGAGTGAGTGAGTGAGTGAGTGTGTAAGAGTGTTTGACTGAGTGAGTGTGAGAGTGTGTGAGAGTGTGAGTGTGTGTTTGAGTGTGAGTGAGTGAGTGAGTGTGTGTGTGCGAGTGTTTGAGTGAGTGAGTGAGTGTGTGTTTGAGTGTGAGTGAGTTAGTGTGTAAGAGTGTTTGAGTGAGTGAGTGTGAGTGTGTGTTTGAGTGTGAGTGTGAGAGTGTGAGTGTGTGAGAGTGTTTGAGTGAGTGAGTGAGTGTGTGAGAGTGTGAGTGTGAGTGAGTTAGTGTGTTTGAGTGAGTGAGTGTGAGTGTGTGTTTGAGTGTGAGTGAGAGTGTGAGTGTGAGTGTGTGAGAGTGTTTGAGTGAGTGAGTGAGTGTGTGTGTGAGAGTGTGAGTGTGTGAGAGTGTTTGAGTGAGTGAGTGAGTGAGTGTGTGAGTGTGAGTGTGTGTTTGAGTGTGAGTGAGTGAGTGTGTGAGAGTGTGAGTGTGTGCGAGTGTTTGAGTATGAGTGAGTGAGTGAGTGTGTGAGTGTGAGTGTGTGTTTGAGTGTGAGTGAGTGAGTGTGTGAGAGTGTGAGTGTGTGCGAGTGTTTGAGTGTGAGTGAGTGAGTGAGTGTGTGAGAGTGTGTGTGTGAGTGAGTGTGTGAGAGTGTGAGTGTGTGTGAGTGAGTGTTTGAGTGTGAGTGAGTGTGTATGTCTGTGAGTGTGTGTGTCTGTGAGTGTGTGCGAGTGTTTGAGTGTGAGTGAGTGAGTGAGTGTGTGAGAGTGTGTGTGTGAGTGAGTGTGTGAGAGTGTGAGTGTGTGTGTGTGAGTGAGTGTTTGAGTGTGAGTGAGTGTGTGTGTCTGTGAGTGTGTGCGAGTGTTTGAGTGTGAATGAGTGTGTGAGAGTGTGAGTGTGTGTGTCTGTGAGTGTGTGTGAGTGTCTGTGAGTGTGTGCGAGTGAGTGAGTGAGTGAGTGAGTGTGAATGTGTGTGTCTGTGAGTGTGAGTGAGTGAGTGAGTACGTGTGAGTGTGAGTGAGTGAGTGAGTGTATGTGTGAGAGTGTGTAAGAGTGTTTGACTGAGTGAGTGTGAGAGTGTGTGAGAGTGTGAGTGTGTGTTTGAGTGTGAGTGAGTGAGTGAGTGAGTGTGTGTGTGCGAGTGTTTGAGTGAGTGAGTGAGTGTGTGTTTGAGTGTGAGTGAGTTAGTGTGTAAGAGTGTTTGAGTGAGTGAGTGTGAGTGTGTGTTTGAGTGTGAGTGTGAGAGTGTGAGTGTGTGAGAGTGTTTGAGTGAGTGAGTGAGTGTGTGAGAGTGTGAGTGTGAGTGAGTTAGTGTGTTTGAGTGAGTGAGTGTGAGTGTGTGTTTGAGTGTGAGTGAGAGTGTGAGTGTGAGTGTGTGAGAGTGTTTGAGTGAGTGAGTGAGTGTGTGTGTGAGAGTGTGAGTGTGTGAGAGTGTTTGAGTGAGTGAGTGAGTGAGTGTGTGAGTGTGAGTGTGTGTTTGAGTGTGAGTGAGTGAGTGTGTGAGAGTGTGAGTGTGTGCGAGTGTTTGAGTATGAGTGAGTGAGTGAGTGTGAGTGTGTGTTTGAGTGTGAGTGAGTGAGTGTGTGAGAGTGTGAGTGTGTGCGAGTGTTTGAGTGTGAGTGAGTGAGTGAGTGTGTGAGAGTGTGTGTGTGAGTGAGTGTGTGAGAGTGTGAGTGTGTGTGAGTGAGTGTTTGAGTGTGAGTGAGTGTGTATGTCTGTGAGTGTGTGTGTCTGTGAGTGTGTGCGAGTGTTTGAGTGTGAGTGAGTGAGTGAGTGTGTGAGAGTGTGTGTGTGAGTGAGTGTGTGAGAGTGTGAGTGTGTGTGTGTGAGTGAGTGTTTGAGTGTGAGTGAGTGTGTGTGTCTGTGAGTGTGTGCGAGTGTTTGAGTGTGAATGAGTGTGTGAGAGTGTGAGTGTGTGTGTCTGTGAGTGTGTGTGAGTGTCTGTGAGTGTGTGCGAGTGAGTGAGTGAGTGAGTGAGTGTGAATGTGTGTGTCTGTGAGTGTGTGCGAGTGTTTGAGTGTGTGTGAGTGAGTGAGTGAGTGAGTGAGTGTATGTGTGAGAGTGAGTGTGTGCGAGTGTTTGAGTGTGTGAGTGAGTGAGTGTGTGAGTGAGTGAGTGTATGTGTGAGAGTGTGTTTGTTTGAGTGTGAGTGAGTGTGTGTTTGAGTGAGTGTGAGTGTTTGAGTGTGAGTGTGTGAGAGTGTGAGTGTGTGTGAGTGTGTGTGTGTGAGAGTGTGTGTCTGTGAGTGAGTGAGTGTGTGTGTGTGTGTGTGTGAGAGTGTGTGTCTGTGAGTGAGTGAATGAGTGTGTGTGTGTGTGTGTGTTTGTGTGTGTGTGTGTGTGAGTGTTTGAGTGTGTGTGTGTGTGTGTGTTTGAGAGTGTGAGTGTGTGTGAGTGTTTGAGTGTGAGTGTTTGTGAGTGTGAGTGTGTGTATAAGTGAGTGTGTGAGTGTGTTTTGTGAGTATGTGTGTGTGAGTGTGTGTGTGAGTGTGTGTGTGTAAACGAAACTACAGAAATTCATCAAAGCTCTTAATGAGTGAAAAAGGTTAAAATGCGGATCTGAGTTTGAGGGAATTCTTCTCATTTAAACTCCTCATGATTCCTCCACATAATGTTCTCTGTGATCAACACGTGTGTTCAGACGCTGTCAAACATCATCCCTGGATGAGGGAGTCATCAGAGTACTTCACATGTGGAGAGGAACTCCGCTCAGATCATCCGACACGCTGAAGTAAATAATAATGAAATAAGTTGACGCTGTAAACACAGAAGACATGAGCGAGCGGAGGACCGTTTGGCCCCTGAGGGCCTCCGTCCACATGAAGCACGTCGTCTGTGTTCGTCATCACTCAGAAACAGCGAAACTTTCCTAGAGACGAAGCCGAGAGTCTCCATCCACTTGTTGATCTACACGTGAAGGGCTGATCACAGTCAGAACCAGAACTATATCAGCGCTTTCCACAACACACACCGTCTCAAAGCAGCTTTACTGAAAACACACGAGTCCACGTTACAGTTTACAGTGATCTGATATCAGAGGAAGTTGTGTATTTCAGAAATATACATACACAAAATCACAGTTAGATACAATGTTATTAATTTAAACAATGTATTCTTTAAGGCAGAAACACTGAGCTCACTGAAGTAATGATCGTTAACAAACATTTAGAAAAATGTGTTGATTCAGAGCTCTGATCTGGAGTCCTCACAGGGCTTTAAAGCAGGATGGACTCTGATTGGCTGTCGATGTTTTTATAGTGTCGTTATCGTTACAGTCGTGATGTGGAACTAGAACTTCCTCGTTAAAGTTATCGCCGGTGTGAACGGACCGTTAGACGTGACGTCTCTCAATCACAATTAACCACATCGCCTCTGCACACACACTAATGACATCAGGCTAACTCTCCTCTGTGAGCACATCTGTGTTTGATGTTAAGTGTGTGTGTGTGTGTGAGCGTCACACACACGGCAGGGGTCGGCTTTAAACACACCCTGACCTTTACCCTGTAATCAAGACACTTCACAAACTCCTCATATAAAGCCATTTCTGATCAGCCATTTAAACACATTTAAACACACAAAATCTTCATTTCCCAACTCAGAAATGTAGGCCCTGACACGACCGGGAAAACCTCGGGAACGTCACTGATGCAGACCAGCTGTTCCAGCGCACCAGAACCCTCCATTTTCCCCATCATCTGCACTTCAAACGCGAGACAAGTCAAACGTCAGACCGCGGGCAGCCATGTTTACGTGCACATCTGAACCTCTCCGTGCGCCTGACCGACACACACACACACAAACACACACACACTCACACACTCACCGGGACACGCACAGCCTCCCACCGACATCTTCTCACATGCCGGAGCCGAACGCTGGAATGGTGGCGTTGAGATTCTCCTGCGCTGTTGCTCCAGACCACCGAGACTCTGCTCACATGGGCGTCTG
This sequence comes from Abramis brama, assembly GCF_963993115.1. NCBI lineage: Eukaryota > Metazoa > Chordata > Actinopteri > Cypriniformes > Leuciscidae > Abramis > Abramis brama. The sequence goes on from NC_139985.1 coordinate 798,471, forward strand.
TTTCACACACACACACACACACTGAGAGCGAGAGAGGGAGGAGAGAGTGGAAAGAGAGAGAGATCGAGAGAGAGGGAGAGAGAGAGAGAGAGAGGGAAAGGTTAAAAAAAGAACAAGCACAAAGGAATGAGAGCAGAGAGACGGAGACGCGGGGAGTTGCAGTTCACTCGCTCTCATTAGTGTGCAGAGAGAGAGAGGGAGAGAGAGAGAGGGAGAGAGAGAGAGAGAGAGAGAGAGAGAGAGGGAGAGAGGGAGAGAGAGAGAGAGGGAGGGAGAGAGAGAGAGAGAGAGAGAGAGAGAGAGAGAGAGAGATACTCTGTGTGCTGGACTGCCTTTGGGTTTATTTACTTCAAAATAAATTCATGTTCCAGTATAATTTGATATTTACACTGATTCCAGGTCAGAGGCATATTAACATTACATGATCAAGAAGCACCTTATTAATCATCTAATTCATTTTTTGATATGCTGAATAATTAGTCCAATTAATTAATTAATTGCATGCAGGGTTCTTATAGGTAAAGCAGTGGTATAATGCCCTTTTCACAAGATGTAAAATGAGTCTCTGATGTCCCCAGAGTGTGTGTGTGAAGTTTCAGCTCAAAATACCCCACAGATATTATTATATAACATGTTAAAATTGTCACTTTTTGAGGGTGAGCAAAAACACGCTGTCTTTGTGTGTGTCTCTTTAAATGCAAATGAGCTGCTGCTCCCGGCGCAGGGGGCGGAGCTTCAAGAGCTCGCTCTAAGCAGCTTAGATTACCTCACACACACATTCACTGAAAATTTAAAAAACGTAGCCTTTAGTCGGACAAAGATGGAGAGACTCTAGAAGTGACATGTAGAAGCAACAGGACATTTCTGAACGGTTAGTTGATGAGTTTATGCAGCTGATGTGGAGTTAACGATCTACTAGTCATTCATTAGCATATTCTGTCTTGATAATCTATAAATCACGTTCCGGGGGCGGGGTTTATGTAAATTTTAGGGTTGGTGATGTCACTAACCTGTGGAGAAGCTCACTGTAGTCTCTACCAGCCGTTTGTTGTAGTTCTTAAGAAGCGATTTCTGTAACTAAAAAACTAAAAAAATATATCTATATCTATATATATATATATGTAAAAACGTTGTTACTTGAAATAAAATAAACTTTAACTGAAATAAAATAAAATGCAAAAAAACGGAAACTTCTTTTATTTCAGGTAGTTGACAAGGCACTCAAACACACACACACACACACACTCACACACACACACACACACACTCACACACACTGATAGATATTTTGATCAACATTTGTATGTGCTGATTAGTTTATCAACTTGATAACATCAAACTGTTCTGTTCTGTCTAAATCTCTCTCTCTCTCTCTCTCTCTCTCACACACACACACCCACACACACACACACACACTTGTACCTCAGAGAGACAGTGACTGACCTCTGCAGGTCGAAGGTAAAGGGTTACTGACCAATAGGGCCTTAGCAACTGTTGCTGACTAGAGATGAACAGTGACATAACTGACTGTTACCTGGCCACCAATCTCCACAAACCCTACAACTTTATGATTATTGCCAGTTTTAAATTAGATTTTGACACCATATCTTCAACATGGTCTCAGATTTTTGCTGTATATAGTGAGTTATAATATATATGTGAATTGAGAATAAATGTGCTGGTTAATGCTGGGGGCAAAAAGAAAGTATAAATATATACTAAAATATCAAATAAATATTTAAAATATAAATATTATTTTAAAACATTTGTTGGAAAAAAATTAAAATACATGCATAATACAAATATAAATTAATAAGGCAATATTTAAAATATTACAATAAAAATATTTGTTGGGCAAAAAAATGAAAATACATGTATACTAAAAATATTAATTAATAAAGAAATAATAAACTAATACGCATTTAAAAATATTTGGGGAGATAAACAATAAAAAAAGAATATATTATAAATATCTCTCTCTATATATATTAAAAATATTTAAAAAAAATGTAAATAAATATATTACAAAAATAATAATTAATAAAGAAATATTAAAATAAGTATTTAAAAATATTTGAAAGCAAAAAAAAAAAAGCTTATATAAAAATATATATTAAAAAATATTTGGTGGGCAAAAAAAAAAAAAATATACAAAAATAATTTGTAATTAAAAGTCTTAATTTCCCCCTGTTAGTAGCTCTCTCTCAGCTCCGTCTGTGTGTGTGTGTGTGTGTGCGTGTGCGTCTCTCAGAGCTGCTGGAGGAGAGAGACAGTGCAATAGAGCTCATTACGGGGGGGGGGGGGGGGGGGCTCACACACAGAGGGCACCGTCACCATGGTGATGTGGCAGATCACACTAGCAGGATCACACACACACACATAAACACTGTACTGACGAGCACACACACACGTTTGCCCTTGATAGACAACCACCGAAATGACAAATCAGTTTCACCTCAGCAGAAACACTAGCGTACGAAGTCATTATAATCAAACTCATCAGAGCTGCACGATTATCACC
>NC_139985.1:803491-805991 GCF_963993115.1 Abramis brama
AAAGAGAGAGAGAGAGAGAGAGAGGGAGTGAAAAGAGAGAGAGAGAGAGAGAGAGAGAGAGAGAGAGGGAGTGAAAAGAGAGAGAGAAATGAAGGAATCAGTGGCTGTAGCGCATCATGTGTTTGAGGCAAGCGGCAACATTCTAATCTGAAAAATGAAGCCTACCCGGAAGTGCGAAAAACTGCAATACATCGAAGATCCGCTAGAGGGAGGTCCCAAAAGGGAGCAAATGTCCACAGACCCCATGTTAAAATGTCCGTTTTCACAGCATAAATTCATGCTTTTACAGGTTGGTCCCATGGACTTTTATTGTATTTTTCGATAGGTTCCGAGTGCCTGACAACTGTGAGGGGGGTGAATTTTTTTCTAAATCATTAGTTTATCGTATTTAGATATAAAATGTATGACAAATAAGGGCGTGGTTAACTTTGATTGACAGCTTGATTGACAGCTGATAACGAGCATAGGCTGCGCCAAAGGAGAATGACAACATAAGAAGCGCCATTTTTAACACAGTTGAAATATAATACTACTGTTTCTGTATCATGAAATGTAGTTTTAAGAGTTTTTCAGGCAAGAATGTAGTTGTTTAAAGCTCAAATCTGTGGTTTATTTATAAAGATTTATGAAATTGTATCCAGTTGTGAGATCCAGTGATGACCGGGCGCTCGGCGCTCATGTTCCCCGCCTGGAACAGCCTTTCCTCGGCTAGTCGTTCTGGCGTTTGCCGCTGACTCTGGCGTCTCTGTAGTGGTTAAACATGAGAGATAATTCGTCGTGTGTATATCTAACGGGCGATTTTTGGTCTCGTGAATCTATAATTTGGTCCCTGGCCAATCGTTTTGGCTGAGGGGAAGTTTCATAACTTTATAAGCTATTTAACTTTACCGTTGTATGGTTAGACTAGAGCGCTGACTTTGTATGTTTGACTGAATTGTTTGCTTTATTTGTATATCTTCTTGTACCTTTTACTTATACTTTTATAATGGCTAATATTGATAAAACTGAAATTTAACAAAAAGAGACTGGGTTGAGTTTTGTCATTTTAAATTTTAATACAACGAAGATGATCTGTAATGTTGTTTACTGCAACATCTGTTGTTTACTACAAATGCACATATTGCCTGGACCATATTAAAATGTTTAATATGTTTATATTATATTTAAAACGAAAAGAGGCAGGTTTGTGTTTTATATTTCGTTTTGTTATAAATAGGCAAACGTTATATGCAGTGAATATAATCAATACGTGTTGCCTGAACCACATTTGTGTGGCTATAATGTTTAAGATTTCTTTAAATGAAAACGAAAAGAGTTAGTGTGGTGTTTTATAACATATTTCGTTGCCTAAAATACACAGAGATAACCGGAGTAGCAGAGCGAGCTGAGTGACGCGCGCTGCGTCCTTTACCCATATATGGATTGGCCAGAAGGTGGGCGGGGTTAGGATTTCCCAAGATTTTCCAAGATGGCGCCGCCCATACCCCCCATAAACGGCTTCAAAACCGTTCTTCAGAAAGTCTATGGGTGACGTCACAGACGCTTTGTCCATATTTTTTACAGTCTATGGTTTGAGGTCAGCAGATCTACCTGTGTGTGTGTGTGTCTACCTGTGTGTGTATGTGTGTGTGTCTACCTGTGTGTGTGTGTGTGTGTCTACCTGTGTGTGTGTGTGTGTGTGTGTCTACCTGTGTGTCTATGTGTGTGTGTGTGTCTACCTGTGTGTGTGTGTGTGTGTGTCTACCTGTGTGTGTGTGTGTGTGTGTCTACCTGTGTGTGTGTGTGTGTGTCTACCTGTGTGTGTGTGTGTGTGTGTGTGTGTCTACCTGTGTGTGTGTGTCTACCTGTGTGTGTGTGTGTGTGTCTACCTGTGTGTGTATGTGTGTGTGTCTACCTGTGTGTGTGTGTGTGTGTGTGTGTGTGTGTCTACCTGTGTGTGTGTGTCTACCTGTGTGTGTGTGTGTGTGTGTGTGTCTACCTGTGTGTATGTGTGTGTGTGTGTGTCTACCTGTGTGTATGTGTATGTGTGTCTACCTGTGTGTATGTGTGTGTGTGTGTCTACCTGTGTGTATGTGTATGTGTGTCTACCTGCATGTGTGTGTCTACCTGTGTGTATGTGTCTACCTGTGTGTATGTGTGTGTGTCTACCTGTGTGTGTGTGTCTACCTGAGTGTATGTGTATGTGTGTCTACCTGTGTGTATGTGTGTGTGTCTACCTGTGTGTATGTGTCTACCTGTGTGTGTGTGTGTGTCTACCTGTGTGTATGTATGCGTGTCTACATGTGTGTGTCTGTCTACCTGTGTGTATGTGTGTGTGTTTACTAGGGCTGGGTAAAAAATATCGATTTCTCGATTTTAATCGATTCTCATTTTTACGAAACGATCAAGAATCGATTAGTCATCTTGTTTTCGGTTGATGAATGAATGGAACATTGTAGCGCATCCCATCCAATAAATCACAATAATCTTTGTGCTTCTTACTATTTATATGAAACAAAGT
>NC_139985.1:808491-893491 GCF_963993115.1 Abramis brama
TCGGTGCTAGCTTAGCTTAGCATAATGAATGGAATCCTTTGTTGCCAGCTAGCATGTCCTGAGTAATATAAAAAAAATAAAAAAACACCTAATTACTGCGTATTCACAACGAGTACAAATAGCGATGCAGATTAACACTAGACGATTTCCTAGGTAGATATTGACTTATATATTGAGGACTATATTAGGGGGAAGCACGGGCGAAGCACTGCTACTTGGGCGTGATATCTCTGCGCCCAAGTAGCAGTGCTTCGCCTGTGCTTCCCCCTTATATAGTCCCAAGTCAATATCTGCTTAGGAAATCGCCTAGTTTTAATCTGCATCGCTATTTGTACTTGTTGTGAATACGCAGGCCACAAGAAGTAATTAGGTGTGTTTTTTTTTTTTTTATATCACTTTTACTCAGGACATGCTAGCTGGCAACAAAGGATTCCATTCATTATGCTAAGCTAAGCTAGTGCCGACCCTGTCAAACTAAAACAATGCATGCACTGAGACAAAAATGCATTTGTCCACCTATCTAAATGTAGGAAAGAAGGTGAATAAGCCCTATTTCAAAAAACGGTGGAGTGTTCCTTTAAAAAAAATCATAAAAAGTCGTAATTATGACATACTATGACATAATTATTGCAAAGTTATGTTTACATTTATGCATTTGGCAGACGCTTTTATCCAAAGTGACTTACATTGCATTTCAAGGTAACGTTGATTTACATTCTTATCAGTTATGAAAATAAAATGTTGAAATTAATAATCAGGACTTGTTAACTTGTCATAATTTCTACATATTTTGTACTTTTTATGTCATAATTATGATGTTTTACGTCATAATTTCAGCCTTTTATCTCATAATTGTGACTTAGTATGTCATAATTTCAACTTCGTATGTCAAAGTTAGGATTTACAAAAGCATATTTTTTCTTATGTGGCAGAAATGGTCTTCCATATTATACTTTACTGGAAAATAAGACGCATATTAATTCAAATGGCTATGTGAAGAATTATATTATTATTGAAATGCGGATTGAAAAAAAATAAGTTTAGGCTTTAAAAAATCCATTATTTGGCCCCAATTACTAACTGAATAATAAGTTGTTATTGATAAAGGCCTAATAGCTGATCTGCCCTACCTCACAAAATCGACCACTAGATGCCACTGTATTACGTCATCCTAATTACAAAAATCAAATGAAATATGTAAAATAATAGTGCTGTAGAATACCGTAAGAACTCCTCACAGTAAAACAGACGGTGACGGTAATGCGAGCTGTTGCCTAGTAACTGCAGCAAAGACCGTTGGAACGAAAGGCATTCGAGCTGTCATTTTCCCGGGAACCTCCGCGTCACGTGACTCACCCGGCGCCTCGTGTGCAACTCTTCTCTCCGAATCAAAATGGCGGCGCCGCATGGCGTAAAACTGAAGGATTTAAAGTGTGATTTTACGGACAACACAGCAGCACAAGCGCACCAGGACGCTCAGGTCTTATTTGTGTTTCTGTTGTGTATATGCAGATGTTTGTATGAAGGTTTTGTGATGACGAGCATGTGTAGAAAGCACGCTCAGCATGTGAACACGTGGACGGGAGCGCGTGCTCGAGGCGGATGTGAAGTTATAAATCTCGAGAAATGCGCTATTGAAATCATATTAACGGCTCAAATGCGGTTTAATTAGTTAGTCAAGTGTCTGAATAAAGTTTTTGAACTACAAGTTCTGATTTCAGCTGTTTAAATCATCATACACCAGCATGCATTTAGGCTGAAACATGATATTCAAATATAAAACTGTCTAAAATAAAATTAAAATATTTTAAGCCCATAAAGGTGGGACATATCACTGAGTGTTTGACAGATTATGTTCTCAATCAGTATTAATTAATGAATGAAATCAAACTAATCTTATTCTGCTCGCGTTCATCAATGAATGAATGAATGGATTATTAGGTGAAACTTCTCTTTAATGTCATTCAATGCTCGTGTTTCTTATCTGAGTGTCCGGGTCAAATAACGCTGACGTGTCTCTCTCTCTCTCTCTCACACACACACACACACACCTGTCTGTCTGAGTCAAGAATCAATTAACAATCATTCAGGCTTAAATCAAATCAACAGTTTTAAATTGAGTTTTGCTGAGTTTGTTCTTTAGTCATTTCCTTTAAACTTCTGTAAATCTACTGTACTACTTAAAAATGTATTATTGATGTACAGACTTTTTTAGTTTAGCTTGTTTAGGCTATTTATTTTGATTTCATCCATCTATTAAAATATATAATGGTAGCATTAATTATATTTCTGATTTTTTTTTTTACTGTAAAATTGTAAATGTAAGCCTACATCTTTATTGTAGTACTAATAACTATAGTATTTTGAAATATTTTTTGCAGATTTCTGTACTTTATTCTAACGTTTTGAAGGATTGCAAGATATTAACTCATAATTACGAGATATTAACTCATTGTGAGATATTAACTCATAATTACGAGATATTAACTCATTGTGAGATATTAACTCATTGTGAGATATTAACTCATAATTACGAGATATTAACTCATTGTGAGATATTAACTCATAATTATGAGATATTAACTCATTGTGAGATATTAACTTGCAAGAGTGAAAGAAAAAAAAGTTGTGATTTTATTTTTTTTATTCTGTGGCGGAAACAAGTTTCTATAGTTTTGACTATTTGTACCATGGCGAAGTTTACTAATGGTTTACAATATGAACTGCATTATTATTATTTTTTTATTAAAAATCATTTATTAATTATTTAGCTACAGGGCAAACACTGCTCACAATAATCTTAGTAATACCACATGTGTGATTTGATCTAATGGGAATGACTTTTGCATTTCTCTTATGTATATGTGATTACAAGAAAGTTCACAGATAAGTGGGAATTCCTCATCGTAATGCCTTTCCAGGAATACAGAGCCCAGAGTTTGTGGCCTGGGTTTGAATCCTCATGATCCTATCCAGCATTGTTTTGTGTGTTTTGTTTTTTTATCCACAGTTTGAATTTGGGAAACATGACGTTCCCGTCTTTGATCTGGATGTTGGAAAGATCTCTGATGCTCTCAGTCTCCATGGAAGCCTGGATCCTTCCATTTTATCCATCTTTCAGGAGAAGATGGCGACTGAAAGTGTGGAAAGTGAGGCGTCGCTTCTGTCGGCGCTGACCGAGATTTTGGACAGCGTTGACGTTGAAACTTTGTCACCGTTTGACGTGCTTCCAGACGCAGAGATTTTTTCGTCTCCAAACCACACGGTTAGTTTACTTACCTAGTGTCTCAAGTTCTCAATATATGTAAAAACAATCGGTTAATTTGCTTTTGTCAAACTTTTCCCCTCACAGCTCAGGAATCTTCTGCATTCGGATCGAGCGTCAGCGCTTCAGTGCCCCAAAATCTCACAATCACCAGCTTCAAAGTCAGGAAAAGTAAGTTTCCTTTGCTTTATCCTGTTATTGACCGGATTCATGCGCAGTTCCCGTCTCCACAGCGTCACTGATGAAATTGTTGAAGAGAAACTACATATATGTGTAAATCAAACGGCTGCAACTTCTGTTCAGTCCAGTTTTATCTAAAGGACAACCGATACTGGATTTTTGCAGATAACGAAAGTTAAACAATTAGTTTGATACCTGAATAATTGGCCAATAGTTTTTAAAAATCTGTTATATGAATGAAAACGAATGCAAATTTGTCAAATAAGTCAAATTAAATCACTTAGTCCCCCTGTAGTCTATAGCCGCTTTCCGACCAAGTAGTTACAGGAACTTAGTTCTAGGAACTGTCCACTTCTAAACAGTTCTAAGAACTACTCTCCCCCAAACTCGGTTTTGCTGTTTGCGTTCGCACTGGCCAAGTGGTCATAGGAACTGGTAGGAGGGGTAAGGGAGTGACGCAAGCACGGTGACTTTTATTTTGACGGCGCGACGGACCTTTATTTTGGCGGCGCTGAGAACGCCAGAGCAAACAATGCTCGCATCCTCTGTGTTTATTAGTTAGCGATCTGTCTAACAGTACTGTTTAATATGTTATTAGATAGAACTGTTATAGAAAGTAGACAGTATATGAAAAAAAGGTTATTAGCCTATGCCGTGTGGTTGATGTCCAGTGTTGCTAGCTGGGCAGATAAACATAATCATGTTTGGCTTGGTCCCCTCAAAGTTGCGTTGGATTTTCTCTTCAGCATAAAGGTTTAGAGACCCATCTATCACTGTTTTCCATGTTTGTATAGTTAGTTTCTGGAGTAAATATATAGACTATAATCTGTGTGTTTACATTATAGCTGTTTTAAAAATGGCGGGTGCTGGTGTTCCGCGTGTGTTCGGTCAATCAGCGTACACTAACGTCACGGGTAGTTCCTATAGTGCTGTTTTAGACCCGACTCTGAAGTAGGACCTAAATTAGTTCCTCCAAATGGAGTTCCTAGAACTAAAATCGTTCCTAGTTCCTGCGGTGCGAACACGCCGACATCCGGGTACTTCAGCCAATAGTTCTAGGAACTGTGAAAAGGTTCCTCCGGTCGGAAAGCGGCTCATAATATTATCCCTTAAAGGTCCCGTATTATGCCCCTTTTCACAAGATGTAAAATAAGTCTCTGATGTCCCCAGAGTGTGTATGTGAAGTTTCAGCTCAAAATACCCAACAGATCATTTTTTACAGCATGTTTAAATTGTCATTTTTTGGGGCTCAGAAAAACGCGCTGTTTTAGTGTGTGCCCTTTAAATGCAAATGAGCTGCCGCTGGACGGCCCAGGGGGCGGAGCTTCACGAGCTCGCGCTCAGTCTCTCAGGACAATTTCATCTCACGAAATGATGATAATATTAGAAACTCTCAGTAACGTGTTCATTTCGAGTCGGACAATAATGCCTACAGAGTCAGAGTGCTGTATAGAGATGGAACAGGTATAGTTTAGTAGTTTAATTACGGTTATTATAACGTATTTGTCATCTGCTTGTATGTATCCATTATTTATTAATAGCCTACAAGTCTGCTGTTTCGGATCAGGTCCGAATGATGATCAAACATATACTGATGAGTTTAATAAAGTTTATTGTACATCACACAAAAGATGAAGCGTCAGTTTTACTTCTGAGTAAACACAGTAAGTTATAAGAAGTGCGCAAGTACATAAACGAATTTCGGTAGAGTTGAGGGAGCATTCCTGTGGGCGGAGGTTAGTCACAAAACGGTTCTAGTGACGTCATTAAAGAAGGAAGTCGAGGGATGTAGTCCAAACGGGCCGTTCGCTGTAGGCGACTTCTGTTAAATAAAATATCTCGCTTGGCATTGAACTTTGAGCTTTATAATTTTACAGATATTATTTATACTCTAACAACAACATTACACACTAACTAAAGTTTGAAACATGGGATCACGAAGAACGGGACCTTTAAAACTCACACGGAAATGACACATTTAAACTTAAATATAACATTATAATGAGAATATTGTAATTGTGTGCTTGAGGCATGGCTCAACCAGGCTGTCAGAAATTACATACAATTTTGGATTTAGATTTATCGGCCAATTTATCGTTTATTGGCCTTGAAATATAAACAATTATCGGTATTGGGCAAATTTTCATATCGGCGCATCCCTATATAATACCTTACTCACCTTTTGAATAATAAAAACACCATCATCTCCAGGTGAAAAAGATGTACTATTAAATGTATTAAAAATGTACTTGAGCATGTTATATTAATGTATATTTTTTACAACATTTCAAATCCCAGAGCCGAAGAAGAAGCTCTAGATGCCGATTAATCGGTAAACACAACATATATCAGTCAACCTCTAGTTTTATCCCAGTGTTCTGTGTGGTTTTCTCCATCAGGAGCTGGTAATGTCAGACCGACAGCTGAGACCCCGTCGCCATCTGGAAACCCAGAGTAAGATCTCACAGCGAGCCGCCGACGAGAAGAACCCGAGAGAGAACAAGAGGAGTGCGAGAAGCTTTCGCATCGAATCCGACACGATATTCCCACAAGACGAACGGGAATTCCTCGCAGATTTAGTGAGACACATGCATCCGTACTGCATCAGGACACATCCGGAGAAAGAGAATGAGGTCCATGTGTCTGTGGAAGAAGAGGAAGAGGAGGAGTTTGTAGATGTTGAAGGTTACGAGGAACCGGAAGAGAACCAATCAGGACACGGACTAGATCCAGAAGCAGGAAGCGGCTCATCTCTGATATCCCAATCCGAAGAGGATCGGGATGAAGATGTGTGTAGAAACAGCGGAAACACCTCATCTTTAGACAGAAGCGTGTTGATGACGACTCCTCGGCGAAGCGCTTTACTCAAAACCAGGGAAAAAAACAGGAAAACGGTGACATTTGCAGTCAATTTAACCTTCGTTCACGAGATTCCACCTGACGATGAGTCCGATTCAGACTCGGGATCCACATCCTCTAAAAGTGACATCACTTCCCCTCAGAAGCCCAAAGCACTCAGTCTGCAACAGTACCGTCTCCTCAGACAGAGCAAACAACCTTGTGAAGAGACACGGATGGACTATCGGACGAAATGGCCTTCGCTTCCCGACTTTCCCAGGGAGCTTCCGGCTATTCTGCCGGATTTGTTTAAAATCGGCCCGAAGTTGAATCTAAACACACATTGTGGTGCGATGGACAGAGCTCCGACTGTTGAGGTGAAGATATCGGCATCCCAGCCGCGAGAACTCGCACGCTCCTCACATGTAAAGCTCAGGACGTCCGCAGATCTGTGCACTGATCCTCCAAACCCGGTTCTGGTGCCCTTGAAACCCACACTATCCTCGGGGATAAACTCGCAGCCGGTGCCAGCACACTCACAAGCTGATGTTTGTGTTTCTTGTGAAGAGGTTCGACTCGCTGAGGTCGCGCCTGTGATCATTAAAGCTACAGATTCACCAACGCGAGCCGGATCAGAACCGGCAGCTCCGTCGGACTCGGCACTGATGCCCACGAGCGTCGCAGAGAAACTCCCCGAAGGACAGCAGAACCGGACCACGTGTGGAGACATCGGTGAGCTGACCGTCCAGTGACGTTTGAAGGGACTTTTAAACTATTAAAATGCTTTTAAAGCTGGGTAATTATCGTTAATTACAGCTAAAACCATTTATAAAATAAAACTATTTTTGTGACTTGGAACAAATGTTAACTGAAATAAAATATACAACTTATTTTATTTAATTTCTCATTTTCATTTAGTTGTACTTGATGTAAAAATCTATGAAAACTAAATACACATTTTATTTGAAAAAAAATCTAATAAAATGATTAAAATATAACAAATGTTACTAAAACTGAATTTTGAAATTAAAATGGAAAATATCAAATTTATTTAATTTTTATAAAAATGATAATAGAATCTAAATAGGTTTTAAAAAAATGACAATAACAACAAAATTACTAAAATGAAAATGGAGAATATAAAAACAAAAAAAATATAAAATATTTATAAAATAATAAAAACTAGAAAATAAATAGACAATAAAAACAAACTAATTAAAATGACAAAAAACACAACAAAACTACTATAAATAAAATGAAAACGCAAAAAAAAATTATTTTTTAAATATTTATAAAAACTAACAGAAACTAGAACCTAAATATACAATAAAAACTAAATAGAAAAAACAACAAACTAATAAAAATGACAAAAACACAAAATACTATAACTAAAATATAAAAACAAAATTTATTTACAAAAACTATAATAGAAACTTGAAACTAAATGGACAATAAAAACTAAATAGAAAAAAATAACTAATAGAAATGTCAAAAACACAAAAAAATACTATAATTAAAATATTAAAACAAAATTTATTTACAAAAACTAGAATAGAAACTTGAAACTAAATGGACAATAAATTCTAAATAGAAAAGAAATATAATTAAAATGACAAAAACAACTAAATGACTAAAACTTTAACTAAAATGACATTTTTTTAAATGTATAAAAACTATAATAGAAACTAGAAATTAAATGGACAAGGAAAAATCAAGAAAAGACAAAAACACATAATAAAAGGAACTAAAATTCAAATAAAAATCAAAAATATAAAATCAAAAAACGAATTAAATTTTTTTATAAAAACTATAATACTTTATCAGTGAAACTAAAATAACACTGTTTCAAAGTATTTTATGTGTTTATTTTGCAGGAATTGAAGCCACTGATCTGACCAGCCTTTTGGAGCAGTTTGAGACTCAAGGTAAATGATAAATGCATGTTTTGTTTATGATTGTGTGTTACTGAATAGACAGTATCAGCTCATTTACATCCGTTCAGATTCATTTTCATTCCATAAAAGCTTCATGAACTGATTTTCCTGAGTGTTTGTCTCCTCGGCACAGAAGACAATATCGTCACAGATTTACTACAGTCGGAGTTATTAAACGCGTTATTAAAGCACAATCATTAAAGTTGTGATTGAAGTCCTTTAATGGCTTAATAGCTTTTGTAGAACAGCTGGAATTATTAATGTCTGTGTGTTCAGGGTTTAAATCTCTAGAAACATAACCGGACGTCACAGGGAATTATTAGAGCAACTAACTAGTTAATATTTGTTGCTCCTACCGTTAATGTGGATTCCTCAGTCAGACTGTGTTTCTCTGCAGCTTCTGAAGGGCAGAATCTTCCAGAAGTTTCCCGGGATGAGCATCAGGATCGACGGCCGGCGGATCTCAGTAGCACTGCAGGTCAGAGGTCACATCAGAGTTAGTGGTCTGATCACCAGCTGTCGGGTGGAAACCTCATATCTCCATGTTTCATCATTTTTATTTTGTTCATAAATTAGGGATGCACGATATATCGGCCACCATATCGGTATCTGCCGATATATGTTCATTTTTACTGTTAGCGTTATTGGCCGGATAAGAAAATGTGTCCGATATACTGTATTAAAGCTGATAAATAATGGATTATTTCCTTCAGCTGAGACTCTTCAGATGCGCACTGTTCGCCATAATGGTTTTGAATTACTTGAAATATGATTGAAATCACTTCAAAAAAGGAAAATACAGTAAAGTGCAACATGTGCAGCGCAAACCTGACATATCGGCTACATAAAGTTATAATGAGAACATAATAATTTAGTTTGAGGCATGGATTTTAATGGCGAGACTTTTGTTTTTGTAATCAGGCTCTCAAAATTATATAAAAATTTGGATCTAGATTTATCGGCTAATATATCGGTTATCAGCTTTCAAATATAAAGAAATTATCGGTTATCGGTATCATCCAAAATGTTCGTATCGGTGCATCCCTATCATAAAGAATTACTATTAGTCATCCTTTTCGTCTGTCTGTGGGTTTTTCAAATATTTATCCAAAGAAAAGTATTAAAAACAGCTTGTGACTAAACCTTGTAACTCCATTGGCTCCTCAAACTGTCAGTCAAACCTCATAGCTCCGCCCCCTCCTCTCTCCTCTAATACAAAGTAGTTATACACAGTATACATATATATTATGTAAACACAAACTTTTATTTTGGATTCGATTAATCGCAATTAATGGTCCGATCCTCAAATACATCAAATATTAGCCTTTTATATATATATATAGAAGAAAAATATTTCATGTATTTGAGTATCGGAGAAGAGTGTTTTAATGGGCGCCCAACTTAACTTAAAAGATTTTATTTTATTTGTACAGTTCTTAAAAAAGTCTTAAAGTCTTACATTTGATTTTAAACACTGCAGATACTCTGTATAAAAGCAAAAAAAATGTAAAGGCTTGACTTTAGGAAGAATGCAGATGAGACATCATGAATATGCTAATGAGCATGATGTCATCAGCGAGTTTTCGAGCAGGCTTTAGTTAGTTTCCATTGAAAACAGTGGGTCATTTGACTATAGTTTCATGATTATTTGTGTCTCTCCAGGACTGACTCCACCCGCCACCCCTCCACATCAGACCTGGAAGCCCCTGGTGCCCGTCAAATCCACGAAGTCCAGCAAAACCATTCAGATTATCGAACCTCGCCCATTGCCGCCCAGCAAAACTCATTCAAAACTTCCCAGCTTCACTCCTGCATTGAATCCCGCTCAACTTTTCCTGGATCACGATTACTGTGGGATTCAGGGAAGCAAGACGTCGTTCGACACGGTTTCGAGTCCTTGCGATTACGGGGTGTTGTTGTCACCTGACAGCTCGCCCTGCAGGATAAACACGTTCGAGGAGGCGGAGTCTCTGAGGGGGCGGGGCTTGCACTTCTCCGCCCCCTCTCCGAGCCCATTGGACCGTGGGAGGAGGAAGAGGCGGGGTTATGATGGAGGATACCGACGCTCCAGCTCAAGGTCATCTTGCTCTTCTTGTTCTTCGTCGTCATCATCGTCGTCGTCATCTCGTTCCAGGTCTCGTTCACCACCCAGAAAAAGGTAAATGTTGCTACTAAAATACAGTAAAAATGTTGTTAAAATAATCACCCTGTAGTCTATAATTTTATCCGTTAAAACTCATCTTTGATCACCAAAATTACATATTTAAATGTAAAAATACATATATTTATGCTTTAAAATAGTTTGAATGTAACTCGACACCCTTGTCTCATTAAGTATACATGGTTCTATGCATATGCAAATGAGCCCCACCTCCTCTCACTCACAACAGCTCAGAGATCCACTCGTTGACGATCACATGTAAAAAAAAAAAAAAGCTGGAGATCCACCACAGAGAGACTTTAACAAGATTTATATTTAATCATTTATATGCATCCATGTAACAATACACAGCATTATTTACCAGCAAATATATATTTATACTCATACACACACACACTAACATTATAAGAGAATAAATTTGTTTTTGTTTTTTGCATCCAAGTCAATGTAACAATAACGAGCATTATTTACATGTGTTTTTGTTTTTTTAATTATGAGAATTTGTTTATTTTAAAACAACTGAAGTTTAATCCGAACACTATTAAAACATCTCGTAAAATTAAATCTGTTTGCGTTTTGCTGATAATGTTTAATCAGGTACAGGTCCAGGCATTCTGGGAGCAGTTCCTCCTCGCGCTCCAGTTCACGCTCGTCATCGTCGTCTTCTCCTCCTCCTCGCGAGCGCCGATCCAGATCCAGATCCAGATCTTTATGTGGCTCTCGATCCGGTTCACACTCGCCGGAGTCGGACTGGAGTGAGTCTCGCTGCACATGGAAGAGGTCAGTGGGAACAGTGGGAAAACTAGGGCTGGGAGAAACTATCGGATTCACCTAACTATTACGTTTCTTTTGTTTACGATTTTAGAATCCAGAATTTTCCAGAATCCATATTAAAGGTGCAGTGTGTAATATTTAGGAGGATCTGTTTACACAAATGCAATATCATATACATAACTATGTTTTCAGTGGTGTATAAAGACCTTACATAATGAAGCGTTAAGTGTTTATTAGCTTAAAATGATATCGATATCGATCAAAATAGAGTAAATCAGCTTTTGATAGAAACTTGGCGCTTAAAATAACGCATTTATCGATTACATTGACAAGTGACTGTTAAAAAATGTATTTGTTATTGAATCATTTATTCAAGAGACTGTAGTCCTGTATGATGCTTCTGAAATGAAACTCAGAAAGATGTGATGATTTGTTTTTGTAAATATGACTCATGTACAGTCCGTATAAGTGTATGATGCAGCTTTTCCCGATGGTCTAGTGTTAAAAAAATAATAATATTCGCAATACTTGTAGAATCGCAATTCTTAAAAAAATTGCAATACAATATCGTATCGGATCAAGATTCGTGACAGTATCGAATCGGGCGAGGTGTCGTCCCAGCCCTAGTGAAGCCTGTGATCTTCTCCTGTGGGATTGCGAGTCTAAATCTGTGGTTCTCCTCAGTCGCAGACAGAAGGAGTTGAACCGGCTTCGGGAAGAGGCTCGCAAACTCCGCCAGCAGAAAGCCATCGTAAGTCCACCATTTTCTCAAATCAAAGTCGACGCTGATGTTCAGGAATGTCAAGTTTATTTGTGTATGTATAATATGTGTCCCTGGACCTTAAAATTGTCACATTGGACAATTTTTTTTTTTTAAATTGATCAGAAAATCTCCTTTAAGTTGTGCATTTATGTTGGCGATTGTGCTGCATTCACTCACAGAAATACATGTTTTATATATTTACGGTAGGAAATTTACTAAATATCTTCATAGAACATGATCTTTACTGAATATCCTCATGATTTTTGGCATAAAAGAAAAATTTATAATTTTGACCCATACACTGTATTGTTGGCTATTGCCACAGATATACCCATGTGACTGGTTTTGTGGTCCAGGGTCACACATGTATATATAGTTAATAACTGCAGAAGGAATCATAACTTTTGTTAGTTTTTTGTTTGCATAAGGAAAATACGGAGGATCTTTGGATTTAATTTCTGTTAAGTTTATCTGTACTGTATCTGTATAAAAACGGATGCTGATGTTTGTGTGTGTGTGTGTGTGTGTGTGATGATCCTCAGGAGGAGCGTAGGGTTGTGTATGTGGGAGGAATCCGCGGAAACATGTCGCCTTCCGACCTCAAAGATCGCTTCTCGCTGTTCGGGAAGGTTGAGGATTGTACGATCCACATCAGGAGCCACGGGTGAGATTCACACACTCATCATGAGAAGCGTCTGAGCTTCAGTTTCTGTTCTCGAAGCTGATTTACACTGACGTTCAAAAGTTCTGGATCGGGATGATTTTTAATGTTTTTGAAAGAAGTCTCTTCTGCTCACCAAGGTTTGATTAAAAATACAAAAAA
Organism: Abramis brama; assembly: GCF_963993115.1. NCBI lineage: Eukaryota > Metazoa > Chordata > Actinopteri > Cypriniformes > Leuciscidae > Abramis > Abramis brama. Next base: position 821,230 of record NC_139985.1, read on the forward strand.
AACTGTAATATTGTTAAATATTATGACAATTTAAAATAACTGTTTTCTATTTTATTATAGTAAAGTGTAATTTATTCCTGTGATCAAAGCTGAATTTTCAGCATCATTACTCCAGTCTTCAGTGTCACATGATCCTTCAGAAATCACTCTAATATGATGATCTGATGATCAAGAAACATTCATTATTATTATAAAATTTGAAAACTGTTGTGCACAATTTTTTGATGAATAGCGAGTCCAAAAGAACAGCATTTATCTGAAATATAATCTTTTGTAACATTTATAAATGTCTTTACTGTCACTTTTGATCAATTTAATGCGTCCTTGATGAATAAAAGTATTGATTTCTTTTATTTAATTCCCCCCAAAAATAAAATAAAAATTCTTATTGACCCCAAACCTTTGAACGGTGTTTAATGTTATAAAAGCTTCTATTTCAGATAAATGCTGTTCTTTTGGACTCGCTATTCATCAAAGAATCCTGAAATAAAAATGTAAATAACCATTTTCAACACTGATAATAATCATAAATGTTTCTTGATCATCAAATCATCATATTAGAGTGATTTCTGAAGGATCATGTGACACTGAAGACTGGAGTAATGATGCTGAAAATTCAGCTTTGATCGCAGGAATAAATTACGCTTTACTGTATATTCACACATAGAGAACAGATGATTTACACTGGAATAATATTTCACTGTTGTTGTTGTATTTTTGATCAAATAAATGCAGCCTTGGTGAGCAGAAGAGACTCTTTAAAAATCTTACCGACCCAAGACGTTTGACTGGTAGTGTGTGTTCTCAGTGTGTTTCTGTTCTCTCCTTCTAGAGATAACTACGGCTTCGTCACGTATTACAGCAGAGACGACGCTTACGCTGCCATCGAGAACGGGAGTAAACTGAGGCGCTCAGACGAGCTTCCCTTCGACATTTGCTTTGGCGGCAGACGCCAGTTCTGTAAATCCAACTATGCAGATTTAGGTTGGTCTGAATGATTCTCATGTCAGCTGATATGAGCAGTAATACGTTGTCTTTTAAGCGCAACCGAGCAAGTCAAGCCCAGAATTAGGGCTGCACAATTGCATATGCACTGCGATTCAATTAATTAAATTAAAGTCCCCCTGTAGTCAATAATATTATCCCTTAAAACTCATCTTTGATCACCAAAATGCATATTTAAACGTTTTTTCATGCCTTAAAATATCTTGACTGTAACTCGACACTCTTGCCTCATTTAGTATGCGCGGGTCTATGAATATGCAAATGAGCCCCGCCTCCACTCACTCACTCAGCTCAGAGATCCACTGGTTGACGATCACACGTTGATCTGATTGGTTACAAGGTAGTTTGTGACGTCAGAAACACCAGCGATTTCAAAGCGTGTTTTTGAGACTGTCTTTGGTTCACTGCAGTTTTAAGGAGGAAATACTCAGCAATGGAGTCGACTTATGAATTTACACATGGTTTGTCTTAAAGCAGATTAAAAACACCACATAGACACATAAACTACATTAAAAGCTGGATTTTCACCACAGGGGGACTTTAAATCATTGATTGTGATGTGATTACAACTTAGTTTGGGTGAGATTTTTCATGATTTCTTGTTTTTTTGTGGTTTAGATTCTAACCGGGACGTCGATGGCTCGTCGAGGAGCCGATGCGAGTCGTTCGACTTCGACACGCTCCTGAAACAGGCTCAGAGACAGAAGAGGTAGCAGTGAAGACTCAACGTTCCTCCAGAGCACTGAAACAAACCAGTTTAGCTGCTGACCAGCTTTAATCACCAGTTTAATTGCTGGTTTCCAGTTCAAGACATGTTTTGGACACGTTCTGGTTTTGCCTGGTCACCCATCATGACTCAAGTCGGCTAACTTGCAATAAAACCAGCTTGTTCCAGTAACAAGGAGTAATAAGGAGTATTATGGGTTTAGCACAAGTAAAGCTCTATTAACTTCATCTGTAATTGTGATAAACGCACTTACATTATGAGTCAATGCCGTACAGATGATGTTTAAAGAGCTTCACTCGAGCTGTTTTTCAGAAGAGTCATTTGCACTTCACTAAACTGACTTACCTTCACTTCTTTCTTACTTGACAGTTAAAACCTTCTGTTGAAGTATTGTTGTTTATGAATTTTGTACATAAGAATGGAATGCATTAAAGGATGAAATCATTATTACGATAGTACAATGGTGAATGGTTTGTATTTCTATATATAGTCTGTTTTTTTAAGTGAAACCAAAAATGTTTTCCCATCTTTCTCAGTTGGAATGATGAAGCTATAACTAAATAAAAAAAGTTTATGTACTAATAAAGACTGACCTCTCTTCTGTTACTCTAAACTCAGAACTTTTATACAATGTATGTAAAACTTTTACAACCCACATGAAAATACCACTAGATAACACTGACGCTAGACTGCTGGGAAATTAACCCCTGCCACCCCCGTGTTGAGCATAGACATGAAAATGCATTATCCAAACTTAAATGGTTGTAATTCATGAATTATTTGGAATAAAGACCTAAAGTTGGTCTCTTTTTAAAGACACTTTATTGCTGACAGATTATTGCTGAAGTTAAAGCAAATAAAATAAAGTTTTAAGTTTACTGTAAAACAAATGTTCTAAAAAATATTTTTTTTAAAATGCATTTTAATACAAAATATATATTTTAGAAAATATTTTTTACTCTAAAACGTATATAAAATCAAAGCCATATGTCTAAACAAGTTGTGTTCCAAATTTGAAATTGATATCACAAAATTGGAGGTTCCTATGAGTTTTTGTTTTAGACGCTATACCAAAAATAGCCACCGGGATAATTTATTTAATGTGTTCTCCTCAGACAAATTAATACATTTCTGCCACAATATCACTTCAATGACAGAACAGTCGTCAAATATGGAATCTTGAGTCTCAGACCTTTCCGATGATGCGCTTTGTCAAAATATGAAAAAAAATTGAGCCTGATAAAAACATTTTGAGTTTTTAAGCTTTCAAATGATAATTATGATGATTACTAAAATATGTGATAGGAAAAAAAGAGCGCCAAACAATGACAGTGAAGGCGGTAAATTAATTATACTAGTTAAGGTAATTGTACAGGTATTTTTTACCACAGACATGACAACTATAATGAATCAAAGATACAGAAACTAACTAGAAAATGTTCAACATGCTAAAAAAAAAAAAAAAAAAAAAATGTTTAATTTGAAGTAATGCATTGAAATCACTATAACTTTTTTATTAATAATTATTTACAATTTTTTTATTTATTAATACTGGGCTCGTGTATTTGAGGAGAACTGACTTCATACATCCATTAAAAATCACCAAAAAGTCTTGAAGAGTAAAATGAAGATAAAAGGTCCTGCAGCATTTGAACAGATGATTTTGTCAAACATTGACGGATTTGGGCAAATTGAAGAAAACAATAACACTAAACAACAGAATTCATCAAATATCCACTTACTGACGTTTGTCCTGTTTTCCCGCTAAATTGATGTCACGTGCTGGAGGACGTCATTAACGAACCGGCAAAACCTGTAAAATGAATTACCAATTAAAACAATATTCACAGAAAACATGTTTAGTTTGGAACATTCCATGAAAAACAGGAAATACATATGTTTTCTGAACAAATGATCAGTTTTTCATTGTATAAGTTTGTGAGGCGCCTGAGGAAAACGAACATCCACTCAAACTAAAGCAGATGAATGATTTAAATTCACCTTTATTTTTACTTCAGTTTGCCATTTCCAAGCATTTCTAAAAGCAAATATTTCACATATCTTGATTCCCTATTGCTTTTATCGACATATTTATCGTTTATTTGTGTGGAATACCTTAAACTGCTGTAGAGTTGGGCAGAAAGCGGGCTCGCGGGGGGCGGAGCTACACACATGTGGGCGGGGTTTATTTGACAGCTGAGAAACCGCGCATGCGCGAACGTGTGACCACGCGTACAATAAGGAAGCGGAGAGATTATAAACATAAACATCAATCCAAAAAGCTGAGTGTGTGTCAGCAGATCCAGAAAGATCGTCGAGCGAGTTCAAACCCATTAAAGAGCACAAACAGAGCTGCATGTGGGTCACATCTGACTGATCAGCTCATATCGATCTGCTGCAAAACCAGGAATCATGTCCAAGAAATCCAAGATTTTCCTGAGTGGAGTGGTCGAGGGTGAGCCACTAATAACTTGATGATATTAATAACTAATGTTAAGCTTAAAGTGTTTATACTGCGAAATGTTTTTAATTTTTTTTACTGAAACTCTAATAATGATAATAATACCCAGAATGTACCACTTGTATTATAATAATAATGTAGTACATATAAAAGAAATACATTATAAAAACCATTTATAGCACTGAACTTACTTAAGCTGGACTGTATAAATAAAGCTGACTCGACTATAGCGTATTACACGTTATAAATACACAAAACTGCATTGCTGTTGCATTTCTTTAGAATTTAGTGTATTCTTGTTGTAATGTATATTGAGGCGTGTCTGTGATCATGTGACCTTTGTGTATTGCAGGGTTTTATGGGAGGCCGTGGACTATGAGCCAGAGAAAAGAGCTCTTCAGGAGGTGAATAAACCACAGTTATCAGATGTCATCATGTGTTATCAGTTCATTTATCTCATCTGTGTGTGTGTGTGTGTGTGATGATGTGTGTATCTTCCCAGGGAGCAGAAATGGGGCTTGAACGCGTATCTATACGCTCCGAAAGATGATTACAAGCATAGGATGTACTGGAGAGATCTGTATTCCCTGGAGGAAGCAGGTGACGGCGAAACTTGAGCTTTAAAACGAGTAAAATATGTGCATTCTGTGCATTTACATCGTCTACGCCAGGGGTCGGCAACCTTTTTGTCATAAAGTGCCAAGTGTAAATCACTGTTTTAAATTAAAAAAATGTCATCGGAATGGTGTGAAACTTGAAAAAAAATGGTTGCACAAAAAATAGTCACACTTGTGGTCTTCGGTCAAAAATGACCGACCATAGGAAATGAATGGGAAATCGACAAAAAATAAATCAATTTGTGTGTGCAATCTACAAATTGGACACAATGCTGAAAAAAAGTTCACAGCAATAAAGGGATGACACTCTGAATCTACGCTTTCATTCAAAACGGCTTACATTGCGTTCAGTTATCAGCCCTGTAATCAGGCGTGACTGTATTAGGACAGGCGTATCTGAAGATGAACTCGCTGATTGTGTTTTACAGAGCAACTCATGACGCTGATCTCTGCTGCTAAAGAGCATAACGTCGAGTTCATCTACGCTTTATCACCCGGGCTGGACATCACCTTCTCAAACCCTAAAGAAGTGGCGGCGCTCAAGAGGAAACTGAGACAGGTGCAAACATCAATTCATATTTAAAGTCTCCTTCAACAGGTTCACATTCATCAAAGGTCAAAAACACTTTAATGTCCTCATAATCTGCACTGCAGCGTCAGCTCTTTCCTCTCAGTGTCTGAAACGCTTCGTTTGAAGATTCAGTCTCTCTAAGCCCCGCCTCTCCGAGAGCTGCTCTGCTCTGATTGGTCAGAAACGCTCATTATCATATCTGAATCTCAGCTCTTGATCACAGACCAAACTCTTCCAGTCTCAGATACAGTGTTTGAGGGCGGAGCTAAGAGACGCTGCTCAGCCAATCAGGACCAGAGGCTGCCATTATGCTAATTAGCTACAAACCTACAGGATCAGCAGGAAGTGAGACTGAATTACTGACGACTTGTTTCAGTTCAGAATCGAATTCCAGGGCACTTGAACTTTGAATTTTATTATCTGTGTTTAATAATGTTAGTGTGTTTGTCCCGGGCAGGTGTGTGAGTTCGGCTGCCGGTCGTTCGCGCTGCTGTTTGACGACATCGAGACTGAGATGTGTGCCTCTGATAAAGAAGCGTTCAGCTCGTTCGCTGAAGCTCAGGTGTCCGTCACCAACGAGGTGTTCCTGCACCTGGACGAGCCGCACACCTTCCTCTTCTGCCCCACCGGTACAGCGACGCTTGACCACAACTACAGCTCACTGACGGAAAATACTATAGAAAAACCTACACTTTTATTCAATTTACTAGTAATTTACTTTTACTACATTTTATTTAAGCTTTATTTACCCTAACCCTGAACCAAGGCAGCGTTTCTCATTTTTGGTTAGTTTAAGTTGAAGTACTAAAATAACTAAAACTAAATAATCTAAAATATTATTAAAAACTATAGAGGTATTTAAAAAAATACAGCAAAATTGCTAAAACATTAACTTAATTTAAGATGAAAACAAAATATAAAATCTAATTCAAAATATTAATAAAAACTATAATAGTATTTCAATGATGGTAAAAACAAAACAAAATGTAAGGGAAGGTAAAACTTTGTTTATCCCATAATGGAAATTTGCACACTAAACGTACACATACAAACATACACGCATAATAATTTAAAATCAAATAAACGTAAGTAAAATAAATACCCTATAATACAGTATATCGCATATCAGGGTTATTATCGTTAACTAAAACTAAAGTTAAAACCATTAACATTAACTATTATATTAACATTTCTGTTAAGCTGAAATAAAATATAAATATTAGTTGAAAAACTTAAACTAGAAATGGTGCCATGGCAAAAAACTAAAATAATAAGAGGAAAGCACCATAATAAATATTATAACTAAAATAACTAAAATTAACTTAATAAATAAATAAAATAATGAATAAATAAATGAATTATAATAATAAAATATGAATAAATAAAAAATAAATAAATTTAAATAATTAAAATAAATACTAAACCTAATTAAAACAAAAATAAACATAAATAGCAAAAATATTAATAAATAAATGTATAAAAATAAAAATGTTATAACATTTATTAAAATAATACTTTAAAACAAAAATAAATTAAACATAAATAGCAATACTTAAATGAATATATATATTTATAAATAAAATATATATATATATATATACACACATAATAAAATGACAAAAGCACATAGCCAACTGACAAAAAATTAACCTAAATTAACATGAAAACTAAAAATATAAAAGTAAAGCTAATTCAAAATATGAATAAAACTAAAATAACACTGTTGCACGTGATATTGGCCAAACATGTATAGACTATCTGCAAACATATGGACATTTTCCACAGTTCAGTTACAGCTATTATCTTTATCTCTAAAACAGATATATGAATTCTAGCTTATTTCCATGATTCTCAGTGCTGATCATAATGCAGAAGGTAAACTCGTGGTGTATTGTAGATTACTGCGCGGCGTTCTGCTCGCCGAGTGTCCCGCTGTCGGCCTATCTGAAGACGGTCGGAGAGAAGCTCCACGCTGGGATCGACGTGCTCTGGACAGGTGACATCATCACGCTTTATGTGACCAACACTTTCTTATTCACATGGAATATTTGGTAACACTTTACAATAAGGTTCATTAGCTAATGTTTAACGCATGACGTGTGTTTTCTCGGTGTCAGGGCCGAAGGTGGTGTCGCAGGACATCAGTGTGGCATCTATAGACGAGGTGTCCGCCGTTCTGAGGAGACCCCCGGTCATCTGGGACAACATCCACGCCAACGACTACGACCCGCAGAGACTCTTCCTCGGACCCTTCAAGAACCGGCCCACAGAACTCATCCCGAAACTCAGGGGCGTCCTCACAAACCCCAACTGTGAATTCGAGCCCAATTTCGTTGCAATTCACACTCTGGCCACATGGTGCAAGTCCAGCTACGCTCACAAAGACATTCCTATGGGTAAAGATGACTCATGTGAAATATGCTTTATTGTTCCTGATAAGGGAAATTTGTAATGGACTCCATAGCCATCATTTCGCCAAAACCTGATACATTAAAAAATTACGTGAAATATTATCATACACACCATACACATAAAATAAATAGACTTCACTAATTTCTAGTACAGACTGATAAAAAAGGAACATAATTTTCCTTTCAACTCCATAAAACCCCCAATCTCTGGTGAAGTCTTTCACACCCGATTAACACGCTTGTCCACATAAGAGATTTGTCTATATGCACTTCAAGTACTTGCAATAACGTTCGGTTGAAAAGTAAGAGAGCGTTACATTTCCTTCGTGTGTTGATGTCTGTCGCTGTGATGTCATCGCTCCACAGATGGAGACGACGGGTCGGACTACAACCCCCATGATGCTTTGCAGCTCGCACTCACTGACTGGCTGGTGGAGTTCAGTCGAGCCAATCAACCTGACGGTAAAAACTCAACTCTAGTTTGATCTCTAACATCAGGGTTGCTATCGTCAACTAAGACTAAAAACAACATAAATATACATTAACTGAAATAAAATGTTAACTGTTTTTGCAGAGGCAACATTTCGCACTTTCGTTTAGCTTGAAGTGGAACTTTGCTGATTTTCAACCTGCTCTGTATTGTCACTGTCAGTATATGCAAATAAATGATGTTTACTCTTCTTCGTTTCACCTGGACTGAGGAGTTCACATTTATTTGTTAGAAAAAGTGCGCTGATGACGTAAAACGCATCACTTAAAGTCCCCCTGTGGTGAAAATCCAGCGTTTAATGTTGTTTATGTGTCTGTGGTGTTTTTAATGTGCTTTAAGACAAACCATGTGTAAATTCATAAGTCGACTCCATTGCTGAGTATTTCCTCCTTAAAACTGCAGTGAACCAAAGACAGTCTCAAAAACACGCTTTGAAATCGCTGGTGTTTCTGACGTCACAAACTACCTTGTAACCAATCAGATCAACGTGTGATCGTCAACCAGTGGATCTCTGAGCTGAGTGAGTGGAGGCGGGGCTCATTTGCATATTCATAGAACCGCGTATACTAAATGAGGCAAGGGTGTCGAGTTACAGTCAAGATATTTTAAGACATCAAGGAAAAAAACGTTTAAATATGTCATTTTGGTGAGTTTTAAGGGATATAATGATTGACTACAGGGGGACTTTAATGCTAAATAATGTCTTGTTTCAGTCTGAAGTGATTCAGTGCACTGATTGTGTTCAGGCTCTGGCGCTCGCGGCTCTAAACGAGACGAAGAGGAGCCGATGCAGACGGACGGATATGAGCCGGGACCCAAAGACAACCCGCTGTACACGGCCGAGCCGCTGACGCTAGCGGACCTGACGCTGCTAGCGGAGCTCTTCTATCTGCCGTACGAACACGGGCCCACCGCCCTCGTCATGTTGCAGGAGCTGCACTGGCTGCGGTCGGACCTCGAGTCTGAGAAGGTCAGAGTGTGATGATGATCCCGAAGTCTCAACACACATTTTTTAACATTCAGGCTTGTTGGTATTTATTACGGGTTTGAGCGTTTAGCACTGAAACCCTATTGCAATTGTTAGAATCGGCCTGATGGTGGCGCTACAGCGGTGAAAATGACGTAATAGCTCATAACTCCTAAACCGTTCGTGCTCAAGTGTTTTATATCGTTGGAATCCTTCACTCAAGACGAACTCTGATTCGTCACCCTAGCGAAATTTGCGAGTTTTTTGGATTTTTCTAAATTGTAATTCCCCGATCGGGACCAAACCAGCGCAGAAAGAGTCTCTGGAGTCTGATTGTCAATAATTATTTTTTAAAAAGTTGACATTTCAATTCATGTCCGCAACGGGACGCCAAAACGTTTGAAGTGGGCGTGGCCTTGCAGCTATATTCTATATTATATTGTATTGTTTTGTAAAAAGCACTATATAAATAATTGTGACTTGAAATGTGACTATTCAGTATTTAACATTGCAACAGTTGTCCCGCCTCCTGCTTCTTTCTGATTGGTCCTATGTAAATGTACACATTGAATGCAATGAATGTTGCTTTGGATAAAAGCGTCTTTCAAATGTATAAATGTAAATGTGTTGCAGGGTGAAGAATGGCGACGGAGAGCCGAGAAGTTTGACGACATGTGCGGCGCCGTAGTCCGGATGTTCAATCGACTGTCCAATGTGCCCAACAGGATCATCCTCTATGACCTTTACAATTACATCTGTGACATCAAGAGTGGCGTCACCATGGCCAAAGCATACGTCAAAACACTGGGTACGTGAGACGGAGTGTGTGATCAGTGCCAGTCGCCAGAAGACCAAACCCAGCGTTTAAAATTCAAATCTGGTTGACGTCAGAAACCAACATCAGTCAACCCTTTTATTTCCAACTAAAATCCCCCCCTGACTGACGTTACTACTTTCTACTCAAGGACCCTGACAGAAATGTAGTGGAATAAAAAGTACAATATTTGTCTTTCAAATGTAGTGGAGTAAAAGTAAAAAGTTTCCAGAAAAAATGATACTCAAGTAAAGTACAGTACTCAAGTAAATGTACTTTTTTACTGTCCACCTCTGATTGTAATGCATTACTTTTCATAAAAAGTAACTAAGTAACGCAAGTAGTTACTTTTTTGGGAGTAACACAATATTGTAACGCATTACTTTTCAAAAGTAACTAAGTAACGCAAGTAGTTACTTTTTTTGGGAGTAACACAATATTGTAACGCATTACTTTTCAAAAGTAACTAAGTAACGCAAGTAGTTACTTTTTTTGGGAGTAACACAATATTGTAACGCATTACTTTTCAAAAGTAACTAAGTAACGCAAGTAGTTACTTTTTTTGGGAGTAACACAATATTGTAACGCATTACTTTTTTATAAAGTAACTTTCCCCAACATGGGTCCTGATTGAGCTGTAACAAAGCGCCTGCTGTTGTTTTTCTGCAGGAGGTCGAACGCCTCATCCTGCACTGGCTTTGAGTGACGATCCCGAGCCGTGGGGTTTCAGAGGTGCTTTATCTGGAGAATTCCAGGTACGCTTCTGTATGACACTGACCTTTGACCTGTGATTGGACCTTTCTGATGGTGTTTGTGTTCCTCGTGATGTTTAGAGGATGCTGCCGTCACATGGGAACCGGGATCTGTTTCGCAGTCCTCCCGCCACACGCGTTTACACCATTCGGCCCTGCACTCCTAAAGATCAGGTGACGCGCTCTTAAAGGGACAGTACACACAATAATCATTGTCATCATTTACTGACCTGCATGTCTTTCCAAACCTGTGTGAATTTTTTTTGAAAAATGTTAAAAGTTTAATGTTAAAAGATTTTTAATGTTATTGAAAGAGTCTCTTCTGCCTAGCAAGGTTGCATTTATTTGATCAAAAATACAGTAAAAACAGTCTAATATTATTCCAATGTAAATCATCTGTTTTCTATGTGAATATATAGTAAAGTGTAATTTATTCCTGTGATCAAAGCTGAATTTTCAGCATCATTACTCAAACAACACTGATAATAATCATAAATGTTTCTTGAGCATCAAATCCTCATATTAGAGTGATTTCTGAAGGACCATGTGACACTGAAGACTGGAGTAATGATGCTGAAAATTCAGCTTTGATCACAGGAATAAATTACACTTTTAATTAATTTATTCATTTTTAATTACACTTCCTAACTTTTGACTGATAGTGTACGTCAATGGTTATCAACATTCTTCTGTTTGTTGTTCAGCCGGAGGTGATGAAGATCTTTAAAGAGATGCAGACGGAGACGCAGCAGAAAGTCGAGCTGGTCGGCGACCGGTGAGAATATACCAGTTCATCTAGTTCGATTAGTCAAGTCGCCTTCATCTATACAGCGCTTTAACAATATAGACTGTTTCACAGCAGCTTTACAGTGATAATAGGAGATTACAGTAACAGAGATTGTTTAGGCTTTACAGCAGCTCTAGAATAAAGTTATTGTCCAGATAAAGTTAGTTTTGATTGATTCACTTCCGTTGTAAAGATCATTAGTTATTAACTTTTAATGTGTTCTGGTCGTTCATTTGCACGACAGCAGTGTTTGGAGCTCAAGAACACAAACCCTGAAACAGGATCCAATGTGCAAGCATTGAAAAAATGTGAAAAATGTTCTCATCTCCGTGTAAACTTGAAAAACGTGAATCTGTGTAAACGCTGACGGCGTGCACATGCCTATCACGTGTTTAGTCTATAGATATGCGTGTTTGAATATATATGTGCGCAAGCGTGTGTCTTTCTTTACAAATTGACCTCAACAAATTACTTGTCTGGCCTTAAAAATTCATAATATAGAGTTTTTTGTTGCTTAGTCACTGAGCGCGTAATGAAAGCTCTGTCTCTCCGTCAGGATGGTGGAGGGTCACGTCACGCCGACACAGAACTGCAGTCTGATACTAGATGATGCTTCTGGGGTTTGTGGTTACGTGTTCGCCCTCAGTGATGCTAAGACCGCCATGACTAAAGCTCAGGTATGGAAATGACATCTAGATTGATTATAATGTTTCCTTTTACAGTCTTGATGTTGTTTTCAGGCTCTACTAGAACTTGAATGTTGATTATTTTCCTCATATTCTCCATTGTTGCGGCTCCTCTCTTCCCAGTCTGTCAGTAACGCTCCGTTTACTTCCTGTCTCTATGAAGCCCCTCCTCCTGAAAAGCACACTGTGCTCTGATTGGTCGAGTGATTCGAGTGTGTTTGGGAAATGCTCCGCCCCTTCTTACCATAACCGCCAGTGTAACACACTACTAACTAACTCAACCAGGCCCCGCCCCTTTATTCTGCGCATTAATTATTATAATGAGGAATATTGTGACGTGTTCGTTCCCGGAAGAAACTCAAGACTACAGTGGAGGCGTTTCAGGAGTTCAGGAACACTGACACTGATATAGAGAAGAACTGGAGCTTTTCATGATCGAACACCAACATTACACACTAAACACAGATGAAGATGAGGAAGAGCACAGTAGATGCTGTTTAATGTCCTGAACTCGATGTGTTTTTCATGTCTCCAGTATCCAGAGACGATGCTGCAGGATTTCCCATCAGTCATGGCTCTTCAGATCCACTCGAAAGTTCCCGATCACAACGCAGCGAAGCGTCTGATTCTACAGGTGCTGTCAGCGCTGAGAGACAGCGGTGAGTTTAACAGCACACACACTCGACCAATGGCTGACCAGCGTCACACTCTCAACACACTCGACCAATGGCTGAACAGCGTCACACTCTCAACACACTCGACCAATGGCTGACCAGCGTCACACTCTCAACGCACTCGACCAATGGCTGACCAGCGTCACACTCTCAACGCACTCGACCAATGGCTGACCAGCGTCACACTCTCAACGCACTCGACCAATGGCTGACCAGCGTCACACTCTCAACGCACTCGACCAATGGCTGACCAGCGTCACACTCTCAACGCACTCGACCAATGGCTGACCAGCGTCACACTCTCAACGTACTCGACCAATGGCTGAACAGCGTCACACTCTCAACGCACTCGACCAATGGCTGAACAGCGTCACACTCTCAACGCACTCGACCAATGGCTGAACAGCGTCACACTCTCAACGCACTCGACCAATAGCTGAACAGCGTCACACTCTCAACGCACTGGACCAATGGCTGAACAGCGTCACACTCTCAACGCACTCGACCAATGGCTGAACAGCGTCACACTCTCAACGCACTCGACCAATGGCTGAACAGCGTCACACTATCAACACACTCGACCAATGGCTGAACAGCGTCACACTCTCAACGCAAAACACACTCGACCAATGGCTGACCAGCGTCACACTCTCAACGCACTCGACCAATGGCTGAACAGCGTCACACTCTCAACACACTCGACCAATGGCTGACCAGCGTCACACTCTCAACGCAAAACACACTCGACCAATGGCTGACCAGCGTCATACTCTCAACGCAAAACACACTCGACCAATGGCTGACCAGCGTCACACTCTCAACACACTCGACCAATGGCTGAACAGCATCACACTCTCAACGCACTCGACCAATGGCTGAACAGCATCACACTCTCAACGCACTCGACCAATGGCTGACCAGCGTCACACTCTCAACACACTCGACCAATGGCTGACCAGCGTCACACTCTCAACACACTCGACCAATGGCTGACCAGCGTCACACTCTCAACGCACTCGACCAATGGCTGACCAGCGTCACACTCTCAACACACTCGACCAATGGCTGACCAGCGTCACACTCTCAACGCACTCGACCAATGGCTGACCAGCGTCACACTCTCAACGCACTCGACCAATGGCTGACCAGCGTCACACTCTCAACGCACTCGACCAATGGCTGAACAGCGTCACACTATCAACACACTCGACCAATGGCTGAACAGCGTCACACTCTCAACGCAAAACACACTCGACCAATGGCTGACCAGCGTCACACTCTCAACGCACTCGACCAATGGCTGACCAGCGTCACACTCTCAACACACTCGACCAATGGCTGACCAGCGTCCCACTCTCAACGCACTCGACCAATGGCTGAACAGCGTCACACTCTCAACACACTCGACCAATGGCTGACCAGCGTCACACTCTCAACGCAAAACACACTCGACCAATGGCTGACCAGCGTCATACTCTCAACGCAAAACACACTCGACCAATGGCTGACCAGCGTCACACTCTCAACACACTCGACCAATGGCTGAACAGCATCACACTCTCAACGCACTCGACCAATGGCTGAACAGCATCACACTCTCAACGCACTCGACCAATGGCTGACCAGCGTCACACTCTCAACACACTCGACCAATGGCTGACCAGCGTCACACTCTCAACACACTCGACCAATGGCTGAACAGCATCACACTCTCAACGCACTCGACCAATGGCTGAACAGCATCACACTCTCAACGCACTCGACCAATGGCTGAACAGCGTCACACTCTCAACGCACTCGACCAATGGCTGAACAGCGTCACACTATCAACACACTCGACCAATGGCTGAACAGCGTCACACTCTCAACACACTCGACCAATGGCTGACCAGCGTCACACTCTCAACGCAAAACACACTCGACCAATGGCTGACCAGCGTCACACTCTCAACGCACTCGACCAATGGCTGAACAGCGTCACACTCTCAACACACTCGACCAATGGCTGACCAGCGTCACACTCTCAACGCACTCGACCAATGGCTGAACAGCGTCACACTCTCAACACACTCGACCAATGGCTGAACAGCGTCACACTCTCAACGCAAAACACACTCGACCAATGGCTGACCAGCGTCACACTCTCAACACACTCGACCAATGGCTGAACAGCATCACACTCTCAACGCACTCGACCAATGGCTGAACAGCATCACACTCTCAACGCACTCGACCAATGGCTGAACAGCGTCACACTCTCAACACACTCGACCAATGGCTGAACAGCGTCACACTCTCAACGCAAAACACACTCGACCAATGGCTGACCAGCGTCACACTCTCAACACACTCGACCAATGGCTGAACAGCATCACACTCTCAACGCACTCGACCAATGGCTGACCAGCGTCACACTCTCAACACACTCGACCAATGGCTGAACAGCGTCACACTCTCAACACACTCGACCAATGGCTGACCAGCGTCACACTCTCAACGCAAAACACACTCGACCAATGGCTGACCAGCGTCACACTCTCAACACACTCGACCAATGGCTGAACAGCATCACACTCTCAACGCACTCGACCAATGGCTGAACAGCATCACACTCTCAACGCACTCGACCAATGGCTGACCAGCGTCACACTCTCAACACACTCGACCAATGGCTGACCAGCGTCACACTCTCAACACACTCGACCAATGGCTGACCAGCGTCACACTCTCAACGCACTCGACCAATGGCTGACCAGCGTCACACTCTCAACACACTCGACCAATGGCTGACTAGCGTCACACTCACACTCGACCAATGGCTGACCAGCGTCACACTCTCAACACAAATCAGGCAACTGTTTGGCATGAGGAAGGTTTGACAGGGTAAATACTGCACTGTAAAAAAATATTTTCATGATTTGTTATCACAACTTTTTTCTTTTGTCAAATCAACTTAGATAATTAATGTGGTTCAGATAACGTAATATTTTGAGATTCTGTTGATTAAACCAATCTCTACTTCTTTGAATTAACTCAAATTTTTTAATTTCAATGAACTCAAAATTTTAAGGCAACTTTTTAGTTATTTTTTAGTGTAGGGCTGGGTATCGATTCAGATGTCCGGATTCAAAAGATCTCGATTCGATTCACTGATTTCAATTGTTCTATTTTCACTGGCCCCAACACAAAGGAAGTAATAAATGAATAAAATACTTATTGTTTTTGACCCATTTGTCCTTGTATTGTAATAAATAAGGTTCTCAGGTACAGAAATTAGATTAAAAAAGACTAGTAATAAGATTTTTAATCATATAGTTTAATCAGATTTTATGTTCAGTGTTTACGGAAATAAACGGGGGAAAAAGATCGATTCGTGGCTTTGAGGATCGATATCGACTCAACCACATTTTTAAAAACGGTTAATCGAAAAAATCGTGTGTGTGTGTGTGTTTTCTCAGGCTCTAAAGGGGTTTTCAGCGAGTTCAGATCTAACGACAGACGAATGTTGGACTTCCTGAAGACGCTGAACGTGTTCCAGGTGCTGAAAGTCGACGGGCTTCCCACAAACCTGGTCATGATGGGAGCTAAACTCTGATGCAATCACGCAATCACACGATCATCTGGCTGTGCATTTATGATTTATGTTCTTTGATTAAATCAACGAGTGTTTGTTTGCTTGCTTGTTTTGAAAATCTGTATAAAAGTCATTAACATGAGAGATAAATTAATAAATTAATAACATTATGAATCAGTTCTGTATTGCAGGAAGGGACAATCAAACAGTCTCAAATTAATAATAAATCTTTATTTGCATATTCATTTTAATATGTATGTCTCACCATCATCATTTAATTAATGCCATAATAAAAGACGCATCATATAAACATGTCCAGTGTAGTTCTTACAATAAAAATAAAAAACACTAAAGCCAGCAACAAATAACAAATAAAACACAAACACTTTACAATACGCTTTCATCTGTTAACATTAATTAATTACATTAGAACTAACAGTGAACAGCATTTATGTTAATTTCAACATTTACTAATACATTTTTAAATCAAAAGTTGTATTAGTAAATGCACTAACATGAACAATTATATTGGACTAACCTTAAAGATTAATAAAAGTATACAAATATTTTGCATATATAGCTAATGCATTAATTAACTGATGTTAGCAAATGAGACCTTATTGTAAAATGTTTTGAAAATCTGTATAAAAGTCATTAACATGAGTGATAAATTAATAACATTATGAATCAGTTCTGTATTGCAGGAAGACACACCTTAAAGAAATCAAACCATCTCAAATTAATAATAAATCTTTATTTGCATATTCATTTTAATATGTATGTCTCACCATTATCTTTTAATTAATGCCATAATAAAAGATGTATAATATAAACATGTCCAGTGTAGTTCTTACAATAAAAATAAAATAAAAACACTAAAGCCAGCAACAAATAACAAAACACAAACACTTTACAATACGCTTTCATCTGTTAACATTAATTAATTACATTATAACTAACAGTGAACAGCATTTATTATGTTAATTTCAACATTTACTAATACATTTTTAAATCAAAAGTTGTATTAGTAAATGCACAAACATGAACAATTATATTTGACTAACCTTAAAGACTAATAAATATTGCATATATACAATAGCTAATGCATTAAGTAATGTCAACAAATGAGACCTTATTGTAAAATGTTAACAATAAAATAACTTTTGAGGTTGTGTAGTTTTTAATAAAGGCATTTTTAAGACAGTTATTGTCATTAGCATATTTTGGATGCACACATTTCTAGAGTTTGGTTAGAGATCTGCTCTATTATTGCATGTTTCCCTTCAGTGCTTCTGTGGAGACGCTCTTCTGCACAAACAGTGTTTTGTGTCTATAAAGTTGTGTGTTTGTCCTGTGAGCTCGTGTTGATGATCTCTGAGTCTTAAAGCACAGATCCCATCATACACCACATCTGATGTTCTGTCCCGCCGGTTTACATTCACTTCAGACTGGAATCCGATTTCTGCGTTTACATTAGTTTACATCAGGTCGAGATCTGTCGTAAATGTTCGTTCTGGAAACACTACGATGATAACGACGGAACTTGCGACCATATTTGACTAACGATGCTTTTGGGAAACTCACACCAGATGCAGAAAACCAGATGTTAGTGTTTACCCGTGTGATCAGAGTCAGATGCGAGTGAAAGATGGGATGTTTCGTGCAGCTTATATGAACTCCAGGCCTTCATACTTGACGTCCCCGATCTTGGTGTCGGGCATCAGGATCCGGCCGTCCAGCGTGAAGGCCGTGATGTAGCTAGCGATCCGCCCCGCGTCCTCCTGGGATTTGAGCGCTAGTATGATCTGGTCGTCGGTGTCCGGGATGAACCTGAAGGAGGAGAAGCCGAGCGTGGGCTTGAGCGGGCCGACGCGAGACGCCGAGATCTGGCTGAAGTCGCGCGAGCAGCTCAGGATCAGGTTCGTGCCGCGGCGCTCGTCTGCCGTTTCATCGTAGCGTTCGGCGCTCGCGCGGCGCGGGAGGAAGAACCAGCGCTGGAGACGCTCACTCCACACGCCAGACTCGTGGATCAGATAACCTGCACAACACAACAGATATTACATTATATACATTACCATACTGTACAACATCAGATTATATACACTCTCTCTCTCTATATATATATTTATTTCTATACACACACACATATTACAGTATATAATATACAAAATAACATACTATATGGTAGTATATAATATATATTTATTAGGGCTGGGGGAATTAACGCGTTAATCTTTACGATTAATTTGAAATGTTTAACGCGTTAAAAAAAAATAACGCAATTGACGCAGCACTTTTTTTTATGCCTCGTTTTAATGTCTTCCTGTTGCGGCTGCTATTGTCCCGCCTCTCCGTGTTCGAAGATCAGGTTTCATTCTCGCGCAGCTTTCATGAGCGGGTCTTTTCCGCTCCGTGTGTGCGTCGCGCTCTCTGTTCCGTGTGTGTGTGTGTGTGTCGCGCTCTCTGTTCCGTGTGTGTGTGTGTGTCGACGCGCTGCGCTGTCGTTAACGGCCCAAACACTCCAGTCATGTGCCGATCACGTACTGGCAAAGCAAAGTCCGCTCAAATAAGGTGAGATTTCTCAGTAGTAGACTTCTGTTTGCTGAGCTGGTATAGCCATGCTGGGCAACAACGGTACAATGACCTGCTCTGATCACATGCTCTGGTAATAATAGCTTTGTAGGACTATATTTTATTTTGATAATTAGTAAAAAAAAAAAAAAATTAAATGATTATGTTGATTGATTATTGAAAAAGATTAATATATTGATATATTGATGTTTAATATTATTTTAATATAGGGCTATTTTCTGTCCCTTTTTTTTTTTTTTACCTGTGTTGTTTAATTTAATTAGGTGATTCTAAGTTTAAATGTTTATGATTACAAGCTTGGGGCAATTGCAATTAATTACAGCAAATTGTGCAATTAATTAGTTATTTTTTTTAATCGATTCCCAGCCCTAATATTTATATACACACACACACATATAAGTAAGTAATATATATAAGACAGTATATATTATATATAAAATAATTGTATAATAATAATATATAAGATATTATACACAAGACAGTATATAACAAGATTATATACTCTATATATATACACACACACACATTACAGTATATAATATACAAAATAACATACTATATGGTAGTATATAATATATATTTATATATATTATAATATATATTTATATATATTATAAGTTAGTAAATGATATATATAAGATGGCATGTATATATATTTAATATATGTGTGTGTGTGTGTGCTTGTGTGTATGTGTGAGTGAGTGAGTGATGGGTAGGTTTAGGAGTCGGGTTAGTGTGTGTGTGTGTGTGTGTGTGTGCGTGTGTGAGTGAGTGATGGGTAGGTTTAGGAGTCGGGTTAGTGTGTGTGTGTGTGTGTGTGTGTGTGTGTCCACTCACCGGGTGGTGTGATCTCTGCTGCCCTCTTCAGGGCGTTATACCTCGGCACCCAGTTCTGGTGCTCCACGTCACCAGTAAAGCCGATCACCTTCACCCACTCGGGGTCGTTATTGACGAACTCTCCGCTGACGGTCGTCCACTCCTTCCCCAGACCCCCCACATACAGCCGCTCGTCCTTCACCGCCATCCACTCCGCTTTAAAACCTGCAGGCAGGGGTCAAAGGTCACAGACCAGGTCAAAGGGTCATACTTTTGAGCAAGACTCAGTGAGAATGTGCATCTAGCTGAGTCAGTCCTCGTGTATCTGATAAGATCATAGATCTACCATTTAACAGTTTCGGATCGGTAAGATTTTAATGTTTTTAAAAGAGTCTCTTCTGCTCCAAGGCTGCGTTTATTAGATTAAAAATACTTTCTATTTCAGATAAATGCTGTTCTTTTGGACTTTCAATTCATCAGAGAATCTTGAAATAAAAATGTAAATAACTGTCTTCAACACTGATAATAATCATAAATGTTTCTTGAGCATCAAATCATCATATTAGAGTGATTTCTGAAGGATCATGTGACACTGAAGACTGGAGTAATGATGCTGAAAATTCAGCTTTGATCACAGGAATAAATTACACTTTACTATATATTCACATAGAGAACAGCTGATTTACACTGGAATAATATTTCACTGTTTTACTGTATTTTTGAATCACATGATCACAGCCTTGGTGAGCAGAAGAGACTCTTTCAGCAACATTAAAAATCGCTCAGATCCGAAGCGTCTGACAGGTAGTGTGACAGAACCACCTTTACCTTTAGAAACACTCCCGTCTCCATCGGTCAGGATGACCCACGGCACGGCTCGGTTCCCCTCAATCCGGTACACGACCCCGGTCCGGTCATCCACGCTGTACAGGTGCCCGTTAAACGCCACCAGCTCGGACAGCTCCATTCCCCGACCCTTCTCCGAGAGGTGAGAGTCCAGAACCAGCGGCTCCGAATCCCAGTCCACCGACACACTGTCCCCGCTCTCGGACACCAGCAGATGTCCTCGCTTCAGGAGACTGAACCACGTGTTGTCCTTCTGTCCGCGCGAGTCCGTGTCCAGGTCCGCGATCACTCCGATCCGGTACCGGATCCCGCTAGCCGTGTGTTCTGGAGGACTGAGCGGATACGTGTCGTTGTAACGCGACTGGGTCTCCATCACACCGGACACGTCCCGGCTGGAACGCCACGAGCGCTGGCTCTCGGACCGGGTCTCGGAGGAACCGGATGAGTTCTGGTGCCGGTACAGGAGAACGCCCGCCGCTAGCAGAGTCGCTACAGTGATGGCTCGCCATCGGAACCGGAAGCGGGGGTCGGAGACGGAGGAGAACATGGAGTCGCCGGGAACGGGAACGGGACCCCGCACTGAGTCACGGCTCCCTGCTGACCCGGAGAAGAGAAACAACGTCATTTCACATCGAAAAGTTTGAGTTTGTAAAGACTATTTCACTTTTATAACACAGAAAACATCCAAAAAGGGTTTATTTTATTCTGTTGATCTTTAAATATATAAAATAAATATTTTGCGCGTCCATAAAATGATGAAAATCAGGTGCACACACACACACACACACACCCCTGAGCTCATTAAATAATAAGATGACCTTTTTGCATGTTTTCCCATGAACGCTGAGCACTGAAACAACAGCAAACATCACTGTAATGATGACACGAGGGAGTTCAGCACTAAGCACGCTGTTTAACGACCTGCCGGACTCATTACTACACGCTTCGTTGAGTTATTACATCACATGACCCTCTGCATCAGAAAACAAGCTTCAGCTGTAACACAGACACGAAGCTTTCACACAACCACAGCACTCCTCGTGCGATCACTGGCATGACAACCATGACTTTACCATGGTGAGATTAAGGTGAACCAACCAGTGCCAGAAACTGAGCAATTCAAATCAAATTCATATTTATTTCTCTCAATTATTTATGACCAGTCATAATCTGTAAAAAACAAAACAAACAAAAAACATGCAAAACAAGTATTTTCACTTGCAGATTTTTGAACCCAGCTGTATGTAAAATTACTCAATCACTTGCCCACAAAAAAATATTTCTTACTAAATAAATCACCTTTTTGGATCCAACTGTATGTAAAATATAAAATTACTCAATCATATCAGATTATAATACATCAAATCATATCATAATCATATTAGAAGCCGTTTTTATGTCTTTAAATTAAAGTTAAAGTTCTAAATGTCCAATCATTATCTTTAAAAAACAAAACATGCAAAAAACATGCAAATCAGAAGTATTTTCACTAGCAGATTTCTGAACCCAGCTGTATGTAAAATATAAAATGAATTAATAAAAAATAGTTTCTTAGTAAATAAATCACTTTAGAAGCCGTTTTAATGTCCAAATCCTACAGCAGATATTCAACTAAACTCACTCTTCTTCTCCAAAAACAAACTGATATAGTAATGATAAATAGTAATAAATAAAAAGCACTGCTGAAGAGGACTGAATGATTCTCTACCTCTCTTTCTGCCTCTCATGTCTGTGTCTCTCTGTCTCTCTGTGTCTCTTTATTACTAGTCTCTCAGCGCTCATCTGAGATCATTGAGCCGAGCAACAGTGACGAGGCAAACACTGAACCCTTACCTACTGAAGTACACATTAACCTTCACACCGCACGACGCTGAACTGCACTTCTGTGGCGGAGGTTACGGCTATAAACCCTATAGAACACCTCATTCTTCAGATCCAGGACCACAGTTGTTCTCTAAACCTGTAATAGTGTTCTTTTGTTCCCAGGAACGCCCCGTGGATTAAAGACTCAGTGTAATAATGATTTGTACAGACTGTTTTTGCAATCTCACTAATGGTGTGTAGATCATCTTGAGGTCAAGTGAGATGAAAGGTCAAATGAAAAACCCTGATTTGTTTAGCAAATGATTGAAAACCAGATTGAACAAAGTTCTCTCTGTACCGGATCACTCACAGAACCAATCAAATCAGTTCAACTATAAAACTATAGTAATAACATTCTAGTTTATAAAATATAATACATATATATATATATATGTGTGTGTGTAAAATGTGTGTGAGTAATCTGATTACGAAAGGCACGTTACTTGTGATGCGTTACTTTACTCGTTACATCAAAAGTGATTTGATTGCGTAATACATGTTACTTGTGATGCGTTACTTTACTCGTTACATCAAAAGTGATTTGATTGCGTAATACATGTTACTTGTGATGCGTTACTTTACTTGTTACATCAAAAGTGATTGATTACATAGTGCATGTTACTTGTGATGCGTTACTTGTTACATCAAAAGTGATTTGATTGTGTAATACATGTTACTTGTGATGCGTTACTTTACTCGTTACATCAAAAGTGATTTGATTGCGTAATACATGTTACTTGTGATGCGTTACTTGTTACATCAAAAGTGATTTGATTGTGTAATACATGTTACTTGTAATGCGTTACTTTACTTGTTACATCAAAAGTGATTTGATTGCGTAATACATGTTACTTGTGATGCGTTACTTTACTCGTTACATCAAAAGTGATCTGATTACATAATGCATGTTACTTGTAATGCGTTACTTTACTTGTTACATCAAAAGTGATTTGATTGTGTATTACATGCTTCTTGTAACACGTTACTTTACTCGTTACATCAAAAGTGATTTGATTGTGTATTACATGCTTCTTGTAACACGTTACTTTACTCGTTACATCAAAAGTAATTTGATTGTGTAATACATGTTACTTGTGATGCGTTACTTTACTCGTTACATCACAAGTGATCTGATTACATAGTGCATGTTACTTGTAACACGTTACTTTACTCGTTACATCAAAAGTGATTTGATTGCGTAATGCATGTTACTTGTGATGCGTTACTTTACTCGTTACATCAAAAGTAATCTGATTACATTATGCATGTTACCCACGACACAGCTCTTTTCAGATGAGATTGAAAACACCTGATCGCTAGTTATTCCACAGTCTGAAAACATCAATAGATCAATGCAGGTTTCAGTCTGAGGTTTTCTCAGAGAGCTTCGGTAGAAACGTGTCGTTTTTTAACAATCAGAATGATCAGCTAATATGGGTAAATCGATGTACTCTAGTAGACTGGAGGGAGCATGAGCGTTTTCTACATAGTCTGAGTTGGGTTTCCACAGAGTTGTACCTTCACCGGTTGTAAAGATCTTTGATGGAATCATGTCCTCATATTCTAATATCAAAGACATGCAAAGTTCAACTTGAATGAAGTTCTTCTCTGTCTGCTGGTCAAACGGGAACAAACTCAATTGCATTAGCAATAATTGAAGCTGTATTATATTTTTGTATATACTTTATAGTTTTCACATGATTTTATATCATTTTATTCATTTATTATTTGTTAAGTACACACAGTATTACTGTGTTATTACTATATTGTTTAATACAGTATCTCTTTAGTTAAAAACTAAAACGCATACCATCCACTCAAGTTGACATCCGAAAATCTCTGAAAAATGGGTAAAAAATAAATAAAATAAAAAGTTCAAATATTGTTTTTCAATAAAAAAGCAATAAAAACACAGGGGGAAAATCCTGCCTGAGATTGTCAATTCATGCATGAAAGGGTTAATATACTTTATCTATTTCCTACTAATGCACTGTTAAGCATTAAGTTATATATTGTAGTAATGTTAGATCATGTTCTTAGTGAAAGTTATTATAACGCGTTAGCAACAGAATCAAGCTTTTATATTATGTTCTCCAAGTCTGAAACTCCTGATGTAATGTTACAATATTTGTTAATACAAATGAAAGTTGTAATAATTTGCCTATCTTTGATGGTGTGATCATGTACTTAATCACTCAACATCTCTATTTCTCCTGCAGAAGGAGAGTTCAACTTTAAAAGCCCGGAAGTGTCATGATCTGCGCATGCGCGGAGCTCCTGCAGCTTTATTTACATAATTCCCTCACAAACATAAACACAACGTACATTAAATCTCATCACATATATCCATTCTAGAAGATTTGAGCTTTCTTAATGTTTGTCCGAGCGGAAAATTAACTTACTAATTGTGCATTAAAACGGAGTTTGTTTGTTTTCAAACATCAAGATTACTTTTACACTGTTGTAAACGAAACTTCGAGCGTTTAAATGTTTTCTATTTTTTCTATAGTGACTCTAGCGATGATATAAAGACTTTTCTTGGAAAAAGTGATTTTAACTACAAGCATATTAGACTGAAGAAACTCAAGGCAGTTTTTATATTTTGCTGAGTAACTGAATTTAACCCTTTGTGAGCCTAAAGACACAACGCTCTGCATTTCCTGAATATTTATTTCCGATTAAATCGTTTACTTACTGTATTCCTCTGATGTTTTTCCTCAGTTTGGTCTTGTGTGATAAAGAGTTATTTCATCCCCGCTCCATCTTGTGTTTCCGACACCGTTTCCTCAGCCGTTCAGACCGAAACGAACCGCCGGTTGCCAACACACCGGTACCGCGAAGCCCCGCCCATCGCCCCGCCCATCTCTTGAATATTAATTACGTTACGCCACGCTCGGCCAGGACGCTTAGCTGATTGGTTTAAAGCAGCCGTCGGCAAATGAGTGCAACGTCTGCTGGCCAATGAAAGAATCACTGAAGACTTAAATATTAATTAGGTTACGCAAACTTTTTTTCTTCTTCTTTTTTTAATTATCCAACGAGTGTTATAGATATATATACAGTATACAGAACTTACAAATTAATACACCCCCAAAAAATGTGTAATTGGCTTGGATCTTGACCATTTCTTCTTGTGTATATGAATTTTTCCCAAAATAATACAAAGTTGTACAATAAAAGTTAAATTATTCTCATTATTATTACTTTAATTGGAATAATACATACATATATCAAAATTATTCAATTTAATTATAACATTTGTTTTCCTTCTAATTAAATTTTCCACACTTGAAATCACAAAAATCACACGACTAATCAATATCTAAATTAAACCTCTTTAACACACTTTTAGCTGGATATATACCATGTACAATTTTAAATGTAACCTCTTTTACTTCATTATTTAAACAGTATAGGTTACGCAAGATTGGCAACCAGCATCATCGTATTCTGATTAATATTCATGAGCAAATCCTTCAAAATTACGAGTTCTAAGTACACTTAGATTTATATCTAATGTAATAAAACTGACCTTAAATAATGCTAAGAATATTAAAAGTGTACAATGAGTTTGCCTTGTCTTTGAATTCCTCTTGAGACGCGCTCCTCTAATACAGAGACGGTGTTGTTTTGATGGACAATATCTCCATTATCTGCCGGACCGGCCTGTGACATGAACAAACTACTACAGCAACATTAAATCACAAGAACGGTGTTCATATCAGCCTTTTATTGAACTGAAATGCCTCAAATCACACACACTAACACCATATTCACATACAGTTACCTTGATAAAACACGTTTAAACCAGACACCTGAGGCTAGTTGACCAAAAGCCTAACATACCACTGAAACCAAACTGGTCTGACCAGGGCGAGGCTGGTTTAAACCGGTTTTTCCAGCACCAATTCAACTAAAACTTAACACAGAATACTTTTGTACAACTTTTAAAACCAAATAAACAGTGACAGAGCCATTTCCAGTGCAATCACTTAATGCCAAATAACGGCTATATTCATTTGTGACTTTATATGGTCAACAACTGACATCATCAGCTTCACATTTGCATATCAAATGAAATCATTAAATGGTTCGAAATACATTTAAAAACATAATCATATTAAACTAAATGTTACACAGCTCTGAATGTACCGACACACACACAAATGATGAAAACGGTTAATACTAGTGTCTGATTGGACAAAGAGTGAGGTCGTGTTGAGGTCAACTCACAGCAATGCAATGCATTCTGGGTAATTGGACGATCGTCAACTTTTCCCCATCATCTTTAGCAGGAGCTTCAGGAGATAAGAAGAAATGCCGATCAGTAATAAATATTAAGTATAAAAATAGCATTTTAAATTGCAATTGCAACTTTTCTCAGGCTAGAAGCTAAGAGAAATGCTAATTAAACCTGCGTGAGGCGGTAGTGCTCATCCACGAGCTGCTCTATGATGCTGAAATGATCAGTGTTGGGGACGTCTTCAAAAGAGACCGTAAGACCGGCAGATTCCAGAGCCTAGAGGATCAAACACACTTCATCTTCTCCAACATGCAAACTTTAAAACACATCCTGCAAATTCACATTTTCACGTGTGTATGTACAGCGCTTTTCACAACACACACCATCACAAAGCAGCTTTACTGAGAGTGCATGAGTCCACATTACAGTTTACAGTGATCTGATATCAGAGGAAGTTATGCATTTCAGAAATGTACATATACAAAATCACAGTTATCTAAAAATGTAGTAATTTAAACAATGTAATAATTTAAGTCATAAACAATGAGCTCACTGAAGTAATGAATAATAATGTGTGGAAGTAAATGTGGTTACTTTGAAATATTCCTCCGACTGCTTGCGAAACTCGGGCGAGTCGTTCTGCGCCACAGCGACGATGATGTCACAGGAAGTAGACGAGACCTTGAGCTGCGACAGGAAGTGACTCGGGCTGTTCCTTAACGCCACTTCCCTGAAACAAAGTCACCACCGCGGGATTCACTGGGGTTTACATTTACATACATTTACATACATTTACATTTAGGGAAACGTTTCACATAAAAATCCGAAATCCAAATTTCGAATATTCGTTGAATAAAAAAATGAAAAAATAAATAAAAAAACGGCACATTAAAATGCAGAAACCTTGGAAACACTGTCAACAGAAAGCGCTCAGCGTGTGTGTGAGTGTGTGTATGTGAGTGTGTTTGAGCGTGTGTTGAAAACACTGTCAATAGAAAGCGCTCAGCACTCGCTCAGATCAAGAGCGTCTGGTGTGTGTGATGATCAGTATGTAGATGTAGAGAGTAGAAGTGAGTGTTTCTGAATGCCAGTTTGCTGTTGTGTGTTCATGTAGTTCATGACGCTGTGTTGAAGTGTTTTCTCAGTTACTGATGCTCAAAATATGCACTATTGTAACCTAATTTTTCTTGCATGCACATTAAGGAAATTATATATATTTTTTAAGAACAATTCTTTTAAAAGTGAATGCACTTTAAAAAGTGAATGTGATTTAATTTCAATAAAAGATGCATGCTTGATTTGGTTTATATTTGTTAATTGCGCTCACTTGCGCCCTCTTGTGGACACAGGAGACAATACAGCACTTTTCCTCTAACATTAACAACTATTGCCTTTAGAATTCGAATATAATCCGAATTTTGCAAATATTTAAGAAAGAAATTCGAATTTGGCTTGTGTGTTCAAAGGCCTTGCATGGAAAGAGACACTCACTCGTTCATCTTCAGCGGCTCGTTCACGTATGTGGACAGAATCGGCTGCAGGTCGTAGACGCCGCTGACCAGAAAAGCACCTGAGAGCGAATAGAAGAGCAGAAAAGCCTCCAAAAGACACTGAAATCACACTTCATGTCTGAATATGAGTGCATTCGAGGAGTAAATATCAAACCAAGTGTGAAAAAAAGATGCACAAACACACTTTACAACTTTTAACCCTTTAAAACTACTGTATTATATTTGATGCACACCTCTATATGATCAACACTCAATCTCCTCCAGTGCTTCTGTGTCTGATCGAGAGTTTAGACTCTTTTATCAAGTAAACGCAAGAATAACTTTGATATTGTTAGTAATATTTCAGAAGGTTTATATGTTCAATCAATCATCATTGTATTGCATTCCATTATGTTTTAAAACTACATAAAACTATGATCATATCATCTTACTAAGACATATTATTTACATGCATTTTATGTAAATATCTGCTATAAAGATCTCACTGATTTACATTACAAGCATCAGAATATCATCAGTTTTTGTGCATATTAATATCAGCATCTGCAGAAAACAGCATATTTTTGCTCAGTTTGAGTCGGAATAAAATTGAGCTGTTTTTGTCTTCATATTCTCACTATATCAGACTATATGAGCCATAAATGATGGATCAAATATGAAACCACAAAATACATTTTTTAAACTTCTTTTATACATGTATATATTTTGTCTAAAGGCTAAATAAACTGTTCCATTCAGCAAAAATAGATATATATTCCACCTATCAGGGATAATACGTGTCTAAATAAGGGCTGCAGTGAAACAGAAAGTGGCGTGTTTAATATCCACACCTTTGATTTGCGGGGAAACGCCGTATTCGGACCAATCGGTGGACAGGACCATGGCGGCCAGGTGTGCTCCTGCAGAATGGCCACACAGGTAAAGCCCGCTGAGGAGCAGAGAACAGCATGAGCACAGGCTTCCCATCAGCCACCTCTCTACCTGACGCATGAACACACCTGATGTGCGAATACTGCTGGATCACCGACGCCACGCTCCTGCGCACCTGAGACACCATCAGATCCATGTTCCCTACACACACACACACACACACACACACGCTGTGTTTTTGTGGAGAAAAGTACATACTTTTGAGTGTGTAGAAGAAGCTTTTGGGACAAACTACTTCGTCATCTTTGACGGACAGCTCTGTTGCTTAGTTACGTGCTTGAACCGCCCTGTCAATCATCTTTCACAGTTCCTCCATTCAGTCTAATTTAACTGTCGCACGTTGATCTGCAGTCGTGGGTCTTTCGTGCGGAGACTCTCCTCGTGTGTTTGCAATATGAATATAATGATGCATTTAAAAGTAAATGGCGAAACGCATCTTTACAAAAGTTCAAAGTGCTTCTGCAGATGAAATATAATGTGGACAACATTGAATAAATACATTTCTCGTCAGGTTAGATACTGATAATTAATCACTCAAACCCCTTTATCTAATCCGCTCTACATAACCACCGGACTCACGCATCCTCCATGTCTGTAGTTTTTTAACACTTTTTATCTGTGTTTGTAGTTCTAATCGAATCCTCGTCCAACTCGCGATGGGTTGTGGGTAATATTACCCACTAGCATGTTCACGGATCTGCACTTCGGATTCTGACGGGAAATAGTAGACCATCCGGGTCTCTTTGGAACTCATTTCAACATACCACGATTTGGGACGCACTGATTCTATTTCCGAAAACCATTTAGGACGGATAGTATGCGAACTGGGACGCACCGATACAAAACACATCCGTTTCCCATGATCCTCTGCAGCTCATGCCCAGTCGTACCTGCAGGAGCGGTGCTGTAACCCACGGCGACCACGACCACACCCTTCTGGACCAGCGGGGGGGCCAGGAACCCGGACTCGTCCTTACTGGGACCCGGACACACCAGAACCACAGTTAATACCACTGATATACCAGTATGGGGCTGATTCATATTCAGAATTATTTACATTTATATTTTCATTTTTCATTTTAATTTAAGCTTAAGTTATAGTAATTTAAAAAAAAAAATGAATTTAAATTTTTTATTTTTTTTTATTTATTTAAAGCTTTAAGTTTTTATATATATATATATATATATATATATATATATATATATGTATATATATATATATATATATATATATATATATATATATATATATAAAATGTTACATGTTTTATTTCAATCATCATTTATTTTTAAGTAACAAAAAAATTATGGCTTTTTTGGAATTTAAATTAAAATTACTACTTGAGTGCATTTAAATTCCAAATGTCGCAATTAGTGTCGCCGCTTTCGAAACCTGTTTTCGAACCAGTGATTCTGAGCGAGTATCAAACTGCTAAAGTCACATGATTTCACCCGGAGCAGACCAGAACTGTGCTAATATCACTATGGTACAGGTACTTATTCATATTTAGAATTATTTAACATTTATATTTTCCCTTTTTTATTTTAATTTTAGCTTAATTTTTAGCAATTTAAAAAAAAGTTTTTAAATTTTATTTTATTTTTATTTTTGCTTTTGTTACTTTAGTACTTAAAATTTAATTTTTTATATCAGTCTATGTTTATTTTTAAGTAACCAAATTTTTTTGGAATTGAAATTAAAATGACTACTTGAGAGCATTTAAATTCCAAATGTCACAATTAGTTCGAAACGCCTCATGAATCTTTGCGAACCATTTGTTTCGAACCAGTGATTCGGATCGCGTATAAAACTGCCAAAGTCACGTTACGACGTCATCGTTTCGAAAAATTCAATGGTTCGCCAGTAGGGGGCGATGAACTCTGCAAACCCATGAACAGCATCTATATGGTTTTTTAAAAGTCTTATAAATCTGTAGACATTTGTATAATAAAAGGAAGAGTTTTAGTTAACAGCCTGATTAAGTTTTAATGCATGTATGGTTATTTCATTCATAACAGGACAGGATGATTATTCTTACAGAAAGTGTTGACGTAATGAGAGCTTGACGTTTGTTGCATATTTAAAAACTATGATTTAACGATGGGTTTTAGTTCTAGTTAACGATAGCAACAGACGCACACATTCATGCTGATTATATTATTACACAACAATAATCAGCTCAGAGTCACATGCTCACAGATGTAAGGCTCTGACGCCGATATTTGATTTGGAAATCACATGAAAATGTCCCTGGTCACGGAAACAAGTGAAGCGAGCGAGAGAGCGAGGGATCAGACCTGAGGAACTGCCAGTATCCTCCATGAAAGTAAATCACCAGCGGCAGATCTGAAACACATTAATAATAACCTGATGATGACAGAAAAACACACAACCGCAGACAGACATTAAAGGCCTAAACGAGTCAATCTCACAACAGAAACATCTAGAGACTTCCTGAACACATTTCACCCAAAAAAACAAACAAAATAAAGCTCATCTCTCTCTCTCTATCTATATATATATAGTTGAGTATATAGTACTAAAATACTATTTTATTACATATTTTATGGTAACAGTATTTAAAATTGAAATGCAGTTAATTGCCATTAAAATTATGCTCCCAAAAATAACTGGATTTGCTTTTTAAATGTGCTAATTTGCTAAATATAACATTTGTTTTTGAAAGTAAACATGATATGCACTCTTTGATGTAGAGTATGATTTATTAACACACATCTGAAACTGACATATAATACAATTCTCATTAATAACAGCTTAGAATAACAAACCAACAATGCAAATACCATTTTCTATAAACAAACCAAACTACCTAAAGACAGTAAAATTTGTGATGATTATTATTAGGGTTATTATCGTTAACTAAAACTATTAAAAACTTTTAAAGCTGAAATAATATTAATATTATTTTAAAAAAATAAGTAAATCAAAAGATAATAAGAAATGTTGCCATGGCAATAAACTGAAATAGGTTTATGCTGAAACACAAAGTATTAACTGGAAATAAATTAAAACTTAACTTAAATAGCAATATAAAAAAATAATAATAATAAAATGATAAAAGCACATAACGAAATGAATAAAAATAAAAGTCCCCCTGTGTTGAAAATCAAGTTTTCTCCTTAAAACTGCAGTGAACCAAAGACTGTCTCTGAGCTGAGTGAGTGAGTGGAGGCGGGGCTCATTTGCATATTCATAGAACCGCATATACTAAATGAGGCAAAGGTGTCGAGTTACATTCAAGATATTTTAAGGCATGAAGACATTTATATCAAGGAAAAATTTAATTTTGGTTTAAAGGGATACAATAATTTACTACAGGGGGACTTTAAACTAAAATAAACATGACAAAATAAAAATAAAAGCTCATTTAAAATATTAATAAAACAAAAATAACGTTTGTTATGTAATTCTAGACTGATTACAATAACTGTAGCACACCTGGACTGGAGCTGATGGGAAGGTAAACATCCAGTTTCTCTCTGTCACCTTCACCGTAAGGCACGTCAATCAAAGTCTGAGTGACAGCTCGAGCTTTCTCTGTGCCTGCAGAAAACACACACACACACACACCCCTCTAAATTCAGTATTATTGGACCAAAACGCATGTGAACAGTCCTGTCGCTCATGTCACAGATGTAGGTCACGTGCTCAAAGCTCTTCCCGCCTGAGGAGCATCTGTGGTGTATTTAGATGAAGATGAGGTATTTCATTAATGAAACACAGGGAAAACACTTCCTCCTCCCCCCCCCACACACACAGGTTTTGTGGGATACAAACACGCGCTCACCTGATTTTAAAGCGGCCACGTGGGCTCTGATGACGTCATCCGCGGACATCCTGAGTGACCAGCGACTCGGCGAGTACTGAAGCTCGAGCGCCTGAGGAAAACACGTGACTGACTGAGTACTGAAGCGCGAGCTCGCAGATAAACAGACTCGTGCGCGCGCAGCGACCCGAACACACGTGACTGAGTGAGTACTGAAGCTCGAGCTCACAGATGAACAGACTCGTGCGCGCGCAGCGACCCCTGCTGGCAGGACCCTGTCATTACAACACACACTAGCAATAGCATTGCTCTTGTAAATACTGCAACATGGATAACATTTTCACATTCATTTTTTAACATAAGCATTTTCATGTTATTTCTTTTTGTTTTTATTCATGTATTGTATGTTTAATTTCTATTGCTTTAAATATTTTATGAATCAATTATTTTAGTAGACCATCTCTTACTGTATCTTGTTTGAAAATGTACTTTATTGCCTTGCTCTACCTCGAGTTTCTTATTCTATTTTTTTTGTGTGTGATGATACATGTATCCCCTGTGATCCCCAAAAAACAAGCATACAGTGCACAATATGTGAATTTCCGTATTGAATACCAGGATGATCTATTCTGTATTTATATTTAGCTCATAATGCAATGCACTCGACCATTTCCAGTGTAATAAATTAACCTTGAGTACTCGTTTGTGATTTTTCCACATCTATCTTGACAATTTTTTTTATTGGGCTACTAAAAGTTAGGATTTTTATAGAATTAAAAATGCAAAATAGTCATATTTATTTCTTAGATGATAACTGGCTGAATTAAACAGTCCTAGTGTTCCAATGTTTGAAACGTTTACTGTTGCATACAGTTTAATATACTAATGGGGGAAAAAAAGTATAAATTGCACATAATACCCTATGGAAGGCCATTTCTACCACATGAAAAATAACTTTTTTATGACATAAAAAGTTCAAATAATAATATACTAAGTCATATATATGACATAAAATTTCAAAATTGTGAGAAAAGTTGAAATGACAAAAAGTCAAAATTATGTCGAAATTATCATTCTATCATATGATTTTTTTTTACTTTTCTTATGACTTTTTAATGTCATAATTTAGATTTTTTTTATGCAATAATTATGTAAATAAGCAGTTTTTAGATCACAGATAGGAAGTTTCACAAGTGCTTATGATCAAACAATTATTTATAATTACTACTGCTTCAAAATAGCATCTAACATTTCATCCAAGTTTGTATATAGTTGCATGTCTGTGTGTTATATATATATGTATGTATATGTACACAGACACATTTACAAACATGTCTATTAAATGCGATTAATAGCGATTAATCGATTTGACAACATAAATAGTTATTAATCAATAAAACACTTAAGTGAAAACATTGGCACTTGAAATATTTCTCTTATAAATGCCATAATGAATTTCCAGTAGTTTATGGACTCATTTCACAATCAACCATCACTGCTTATTACTGTATTTGATAAACAATCTTTGATTTGACACCAAAAAAAACACTTACATCTGTGCTCATTTTCCTCCAGTCGCTCATGATGATCTCTTCTGCTGGTCTAGACCTTTGAAACTGCAGCACAAGTAAGGGGACCTCATGTCATTATGTGTTATTGACACACGGTCAATAATTAAATGCTTTCAAATCATAGTTTACAACACGTCACAATGTGTGGAAGTCATGTGTAACGCCCTGATGCTTCATTCATTCAACCGTAATTTGGCACATGGGTATTAAACGCAAAATTTAGACAACAAAAAAATCTGTTTTGTACCAACTTAATACTCTCTTTATTCCTTTTTCTTTATTTTGAAAGCACTCTTCTTGACATTCCCGCCTGAACGCTTCCTGATGCCGAGGAACTTCCCCCGCTGTGACGTCAGTTATTCAACACACACTGGATGGGCGGCGACCAATCAAATCACAGGAGCTCATCAGCGCTCATTTTGATTTGTAGATCTGTTCACGGATGCGCACGCCCTCGATCATGATTGGTCCTGAAGAACGTGACGCTACAGGAACTATAAAACTACAAACTGGCGGTGGCGGGACGTTCAAATCTTGCTGTGAGTCGCTCTGTGTGTCGAGATCACCATAAAACAGAAGAAACAAAGACAAAAGACATGGATTGTTTGAATGTAGCGAAGATTTTACCCAATTCCCCGCGGAAGACAACAGGACAGATCCAGGTGCGTGACAGTTTAACTTTTTTAACGTTTTTGTTGTGGATTTGAAGCTTTTGTAAATGTAAATATTACTGACCTCAATATCTCTGTCATCTTCTCAGATTATTTTCGGACCGATGTTCTCAGGAAAAAGGTGAGAGCGAAGAAATGAAATTATATGATATGCATTATGACGGTAAAACTGGTAAACTATGTTTAGGTTCAGCGGAATGGCGCCAAATGCAGATGAGAACAGTTACAATGTAACAAAGCCAACATCATAGCGCGAAAAAAGTGTGTGTGTGTGTGTGTGTGTGTGTGTGTGTGTG
This sequence comes from Abramis brama, assembly GCF_963993115.1. Classification (NCBI taxonomy): domain Eukaryota; kingdom Metazoa; phylum Chordata; class Actinopteri; order Cypriniformes; family Leuciscidae; genus Abramis; species Abramis brama. The sequence continues at coordinate 856,893 of NC_139985.1, forward strand.
TGTGTGTGTGTGTGTTCACTGACCCTCGTGTTGTTTATGTAAATACTATCCTATTTTTCAAAGTTTAGCTGTTCCTGACGTCACAAGCTGTGTTTATAATAAAAGCAAGTTATTGTTATGAGGAAAGTGTCATTGTTTGCGGTTAATTGTTAATTGAGCTAAAACACTCACAATAAACACAAACGATGAAATGCACTCTTTATATCAGACTCTAGTGTGACTTTCTTCTGATGCATGAAGTTTTGTTGAAACCAATGAAACTCCTGATGTATTAAAAGGTGTTGTGTGAGTTTAAGTATTAATGTGTGTGTGTGTGTCCAGCACGGAGCTGATGAGGCGTGTGAGGAGGTTCCAGGTCGCTCAGTATTCCTGTTTGCTCATCAAATACGCCAAAGACACTCGCTATTCTCAGACGGGGATGGCCACTCATGACATGTAAGAAGTGCTGTGTGTGTTCAGGTGTGGGTGTGTGTGCAGGAGTATGATGGAGGCTGTTCCTGCTAGTCTTCTGGGTGATGTTCGGTCTCTGGCTCTCCAGGCGTGTGTTCAGGTGTGGGTGTGTGTGTGTGTGTGTGTGTAACTGATGTGTGTGTGTGCAGGAGCATGATGGAGGCTGTTCCTGCTAGTCTTCTGTCTGAAGTTCGGTCTCTGGCTCTCCAGGCGTGTGTGATAGGCATCGACGAGGGACAGTTTGTACGTGTCAATCATTATTGCGTCTCTGTCTCGTGTTCTGCTTTATCATGTGTTCTTCAGTAACTCGATCTTTGGGTTTTGCAGTTTCCAGACACCGTCGAGTTCTGTGAAGAAATGGCCAACATGGGAAAAACCATCATAGTTGCAGCGCTTGATGGAACCTTCCAGAGAAAGGTGTGTGTGTGTGTGTGTGTGTTTATATAGACATTTCTATATACATGCACATTTACATTACTATTTTATTTGTTTTTATTTTACTATGTATATAAATGTATTTAATATTAATTACATTTATAATATTTAATATACATTTACTATTTTTGTTTTATTTTACAATACTATTTTTCACTATTCTATATTCTCTGAGTGATGTTGATGACCTTTGACCCTTGTGTCTGGCAGCCCTTCGGGAATATCCTGAACCTGGTTCCTCTGGCGGAGAGTGTGGTGAAGCTGAACGCCGTGTGCATGCAGTGCTTTAAAGAAGCCGCTTACACCAAGAGACTGGGCTCTGAGAAGGAGGTGAGGAAGCACACACACACACACTTTCACAGCAGAAGCGATCTGTGTCATATCATCAAAGTGCTCAGTTCACTTACTTAAAAAAAAAAAAGATTAAAAAAAATTGAGTAAACCCGTTGCCTTAAAATTAAGTAAAGTGAACTGAACACTTTTTACCGTGTCAGAAGATCTGAGATCTCACCGCCTCTTTTGCTTTGTTTCTAGCGGTGTAACGATGCCCTCATGTAGAGCCCGACCGATAAAGGATTTTTAAGGCCGATACCGATACAAATATTTGGTGATTTAAAAATCCGATATATCGGCCGATATATATTTTTAAAAAAAATCCAGAAACGCGTAACAAAACATGAACAGATTTCCCTAACATTAGTTATTTGTCGTTATTTAAGAGTCCTCAGCCTTACTAAAATAATATGATAATGCAGTTTAAAAATAAACTTGTTTGTTTTATTGTCACAACAGAACAGAATATATTAAAGTTCTGATAAATATAATGTATAAAAATACAAACTTAAGATATGAAACTTAAAGTCCTTTGAACAAAAAAGTCAACTATTATTATTAATATTGACAGTAATAATTCAATTATGTAATAATGTGTGTGTGTGAAGAACTGATAAGATTGTAAATGTTTACCTTGAAATGCAATGTAAGTCGCTTTTGATAAAAGCGTCTGCCAAATGTCAATGTTATAAGCTACCTTATAATTACAATGTCAACTTGCTTATCCCTTTACCTGCACTCTTTTAATTCTATCCATCTATTCCATCAAGCTACAACAAACCATTTTCAATCATCATTTGCTGCCTGCCATCAAAAATCTACTACTTAGTGATGCACTAAATACATTGTGACTCGTTAATGCTGCGGCTAAACGAAGTCAGCAACGCACACTTGGATTTCACACACGTGTAAAAGAAAAGCTAACTTTTATGCACAGGCTATGTTTGATACTTTTTCTCTGTCTAAATGTTCACTCCTCGCGTGCCTAACTTACATTTTACAATGCAGGGACTGGAACTACAGATATGCTAGTTATAAATACAGTAATCATTACTTTATTTAGGCAGAATGAGTTTGTTGTGATTTCCAAGCTCATTGATGTTAGCGATCTTCCTTGTATAGTGCCCTCTGGTGGACAAACTATGCAGCGCCAATACACATAAAATAATGGTTGAAGGGTGTTTCGTCCGCTTTTATTTTTTAAATATTCATTTATCAGCCATTATAAATGCCGATACCGATAGTTTGGAAAATGCCTAATATCGGCCCGCAGATATATCGGTCGGGCTCTACCCTCATGTCACGATTCGATACATATCACGATGCTGAACGCTGAACTCGCGATGCTGAACTCACAGTGCTGAACGCTGAACTCGCGATGCTGAACTCACAGTGCTGAACGCTGAACTCGCGATGCTGAACTCACAATGCTGAACGCTGAACTCAGTGCTGAACGCTGAACTCACAATGCTGAATGCTGAACTCGTGATGCTGAACGCTGAACTCAGTGCTGAACGCTGAACTCACAATGCTGAATGCTGAACGCTGAACTCGCGATGCTGAACTCGCGATGCTGAACTCACAATGCTGAACGCTGAACTCACAATGCTGAACGCTGAACTCACAGTGCTGAACGCTGAACTCAATGCTGAACGCTGAACTCACAGTGCTGAACGCTGAACTCACAGTGCTGAACGCTGAACTCAATGCTGAACGCTGAACTCACAGTGCTGAACGCTGAACTCACAATGCTGAACGCTGAACTCACAATGCTGAACGCTGAACTCACAATGCTGAACGCTGAACTCACAGTGCTGAACGCTGAACTCACAGTGCTGAACTCAATGCTGAACGCTGAACTCACAGTGCTGAACGCTGAACTCACAGTGCTGAACGCTGAACTCACAGTGCTGAACGCTGAACTCACAATGCTGAATGCTGAACGCTGAACTCAATGCTGAACGCTGAACTCACAGTGCTGAACGCTGAACTCACAGTGCTGAACGCTGAACTCACAATGCTGAATGCTGAACGCTGAACTCAATGCTGAACGCTGAACTCACAGTGCTGAACGCTGAACTCACAATGCTGAACGCTGAACTCACAATGCTGAACGCTGAACTCACAATGCTGAATGCTGAACGCTGAACTCGCGATGCTGAACTCGCGATGCTGAACGCTGAACTCACAATGCTGAACGCTGAACTCACAGTGCTGAACGCTGAACTCACAATGCTGAACGCTGAACTCACAGTGCTGAACGCTGAACTCACAATGCTGAACGCTGAACTCACAATGCTGAACGCTGAACTCACAATGCTGAACGCTGAACTCACAATGCTGAACGCTGAACTCACAGTGCTGAACGCTGAACTCAATGCTGAACGCTGAACTCACAGTGCTGAACGCTGAACTCACAGTGCTGAACGCTGAACTCAATGCTGAACGCTGAACTCACAGTGCTGAACGCTGAACTCACAGTGCTGAACGCTGAACTCACAATGCTGAACGCTGAACTCACAATGCTGAACGCTGAACTCACAATGCTGAATGCTGAACGCTGAACTCGCGATGCTGAACTCGCGATGCTGAACGCTGAACTCACAGTGCTGAACGCTGAACTCACAATGCTGAACGCTGAACTCACAGTGCTGAACGCTGAACTCACAATGCTGAACGCTGAACTCACAATGCTGAACGCTGAACTCACAATGCTGAACGCTGAACTCACAGTGCTGAACGCTGAACTCACAGTGCTGAACGCTGAACTCACAATGCTGAACGCTGAACTCACAATGCTGAACGCTGAACTCACAATGCTGAACGCTGAACTCACAGTGCTGAACGCTGAACTCACAATGCTGAACGCTGAACTCACAATGCTGAACGCTGAACTCACAGTGCTGAACGCTGAACTCACAATGCTGAACGCTGAACTCACAATGCTGAACGCTGAACTCACAATGCTGAACGCTGAACTCACAGTGCTGAACGCTGAACTCACAATGCTGAACGCTGAACTCACAGTGCTGAACGCTGAACTCACAGTGCTGAACGCTGAACTCACAATGCTGAACGCTGAACTCACAATGCTGAACGCTGAACTCACAATGCTGAACGCTGAACTCACAATGCTGAACTCACAGTGCTGAACGCTGAACTCACAGTGCTGAACGCTGAACTCACAATGCTGAACGCTGAACTCACAATGCTGAACTCACAATGCTGAACGCTGAACTCACAATGCTGAACGCTGAACTCACAATGCTGAACGCTGAACTCACAATGCTGAACGCTGAACTCACAGTGCTGAACGCTGAACTCACAATGCTGAACGCTGAACTCACAATGCTGAACGCTGAACTCAGAGTGCTGAACTCGCGATGCTGAACGCTGAACTCACAGTGCTGAACTCACAGTGCTGAACTCACAGTGCTGAACTCACAATGCTGAACTCAGAGTGCTGAACGCTGAACTCGCGATGCTGAACTCACAGTGCTGAACGCTGAACTCGCGATGCTGAACGCTGAACTCGCGATGCTGAACGCTGAACTCGCGATGCTGAACGCTGAACTCGCGATGCTGAACGCTGAACTCGCGATGCTGAACGCTGAACTCGCGATGCTGAACGCTGAACTCGCGATGCTGAACTCACAGTGCTGAACGCTGAACTCGCGATGCTGAACTCACAGTGCTGAACGCTGAACTCGCGATGCTGAACTCACAGTGCTGAACGCTGAACTCGCGATGCTGAACTCGCGATGCTGAACTCATGATACGATATTGCGATACTCATAGACACGTGATTAAAGGTTAACAATTTTTACCTTTTATTGTTAATTAAAATGCTAAATTTGGTATTACATTGTGTGTAAATGAATAGTCTTGGACTTGGTGCTGATAAACCCAATGAACAGGACACCAGAATAACAATATTCATGATTCTGAAGCTGAAAATACTGAATTATTTTAGATGAATACACTTGCACTCTTTCACTGACTAGATTTATTAAAAATAATGTAGGACACTTTTTTTTTTTTCTTTTTTTTTTTTTTTTAAATGGTTTATGTTCAGTTATTTCACTTTTATGACAATGAAAATTACCTATTAATTGTCATTAAAGTGAAATTACTGAACCTAAATATACGAGCTTGATAAAAATGATAATTTTAGAAGAATTTCAGATGGCACTTAGAGGCTTTTGCATCTGAAGTCTTACACACACACACACACACACACACACACACACACACACACACACACACACACACACACACACACACACACACACACACACACAGTAGTTTAATGTAGTACTGACACTAAAATTCTGAGAACTGGGTGAACTATCCACGATACAGATTGTTGCCGTTTTGCGATATACTGAGACGTCCCTCTTTGTCCCCGTTCCTCAGGTGGAGGTGATCGGCGGGTCTGATAAATATCACGCTGTGTGTCGGATGTGTTACGGAGATCTGATGAAGAGTAAAGAGAACCGAGACCCGATGCGAGACGAGACTCCTCCACATCATGTGACGTCAGGAAAACATCTGGATCAAAACGTTCCACGCAAACTCTTCTCTTCGCTTCACATCTGAGAACAGCGACTGTTACTACAGCGAGACTTTAGCACTTACGTGTGTGTGTGCGTGTTTGTGTGTGTGTGTGTGTGTGTGTTGGCGTTGGCCATTTTGCTGTTGATTTCTGTAAATAACTTGAACTCCTTGTTTAGGATCCAGCAGAATATTGTTTGTATCTTTAGATCTTTTGATTGCATTTTAATATAAATGATCTTAAACTATTTAAATTTGTCTAACAAGACCAGCTGACATCTTGAAACACTGCCATGGAAGTGATGTTTTATGATTCAAATTGTTTGTTTTTTCGCATTAAACATTTTCTGCTCACTAGGAATTTGTTACATGAGAAGTTCATTTAATTCAACAGATTCACATAAATAAAAATGACATTTCTCAAAGACTCGTTTGTTTTAATTTAGAAATACACACCAGTGTTTCTGTTTGTTTTTAGGTGCAATAGAAATAAATATAATCTGGTTATTCAGAGAAATAAGACCTGTAACCTGGAAATATACATGTAATTGCTAAAAACTTTAAGCATTGATTTAAACTGAACTGCATGCAAACAACAACAAAAAACAATTCGAAACAAAATTTTAATTATTCAAAAACAATACTGATGAATTAAAATGTCAATGTTACTGTATATTATAGAAGCTTGTTTCTGCTATGGCATAAAACTAATTAGAAAGCTCAATTCTAATATCTCTGAACTGATAAATAGTTCTTTATACTAAAGTTTAGGATTATTGATTTTTTTTTTTTTAAAGAAATTGATACTTTTATTAATCTAGGATGAATTAAATTGATCAAAAGTGACAGTAAAGACAAAGATATTACAAAAGTTCTTTTGAACTTTCTATTCATCAAAGAATCTTAAATAAAATGATTCACTGTTTCCACAAAAATAATACTAATAATCATTAATGTTTCTTCATTCATCTCCACAGCATCAAATCCTCATATTAGAGTGATTTCTGAAGGATCATGTGACACTGAAGACTGGAGTAATGATGCTGAAAATTCAGCTTTGATCACAGGAATAAATTACACTTTACTATATATTCACATAGAAAACAGATGATTTACATAATATTTGACTTTTTACTGTATTTTTAATCAAATAAATGCAGCTTTGGTGAGCAGAAGAGACTCACTGACCCCAAACTTTTGAACGCTAGAGTATATCTCGGATTTTAACTCGTAATTTTGAGAGAAAAAGTCAGAAATGTGAGATTTTTTTATTCCGTGGCAGAAACAAACTTCCACAGGAGAGCCAGACAGCAGAAAACCAGTCTGAACAGATAAAACCAGCATCACAGTGTGTTTCTGAGGATCCAGACACACAAAACCAGAGAATCAGTTTCTCACACTGAATCAGATGTGGAAGCAAACAAAAGCATCTCGCGTGAATTTACAGGCTTTAACAACCGCTTCAATCCGTCTCCAGTGAATCACATGTTCTGATGTAACAGCTCTTCACGCACTGATGAAAAGCTTTTGTTCCGCCACATTCCCACTCATTAACAAAACACAAAAACACTGCTGTGATTCCAGGAGTGTGAGCGACAGATCGGCTTCACTTTATTCCAGCTCATCAGTGCAAATCTCAACTCGTCTACAGAAGAAAACACTATATACACATTTATGGCCACGTTGTAAAAGCACAGTCAGACTCCTATTGGCCGCCAGCCGAGGCTCCTCCCACATCCGCGGCGTCACGTGACCCGGGTGTCGTGTTTCGTTGGCCTGTGGGCGGGGCTTGTCAGTAGACGGGCGGCTGGTACCGGTTCTGGTCGGACGGGTCGGGGTTCGGGGTGAATGGCGGCTGCTGGTAAACGTCTGGCCCGGTGTTCTGGAAGGACGGGTAAGTGGACGGAGCATAAGGTGAAGTCATGTCAGTGGGCGGAGCATAAGGGGAAGTGATGTCAGTGGGCGGACCGGCGTAACTCTGGGTCACGTCTCCAACACCCTGACGAAACCTCACCAGAGCGAAGTAAGTCAACGCTCCCTGAGGACGAGAGATTCGACTGTCAATCAACAGCTACACGTGGGATTTCATGAACGTTTAACCCTCTTCCGTCATTTAAAAAAAAAAAATGTAATAGACATGAATAATAAAGAAAAAATAAAGAAAATATTAAATAAAGAAAAAAACATTTATATGAGTATTTCATAGATTTTTTGGGCCCAAACAAGAAACAACATGAATTATAGTCAACCAAAAAAAATTGTGCATTTATGCATTTTTTATTTTTAAACCCTCTGGTGCTCTTCAGTCATTTTCTGACTGAAAATTTTAATGGTACGAAACTTGGTAAAGGTTTTGGCACTTGCTACGAGAACACACAAAAATCATGAACATGATTCAAAAAGGTTTAATGGTCCTGAAAACAACAGTCACACTTGAGCTCCTCGCGGTCAAAACGAGCGCATTGGAAATGAATGGAGACGAGTTTCCTCTAGTGGAAGCGTTTGGTACTGCAGCCGAACAACATCTCACTGAACGCTCATTTCTTGAGGTATTAGGTTCAAATTTGGAACACAACTTGTTTAGATTTATGGCTTTGATTTTCTTGCAGTTTTAGAGTAAAACATGTTTTTGAAAATGTAGATTTCATATAAAAATTGAAAATCGTTTTTTTAAGTTCACATTTTTTTACTTTTTTCACTTCAGCAATAATCTGCCAAGTGTCGTGTTTATAAAGAGATCAAACTTCAGTCTGTCGCTCTAAAGCGTTCAAGATTTACCACAGTTTAAGTTGGACATTACATTTTCAGGTCTATGCTCAAAAAGTGAATAAATGGATTATAAATACAGCGTATATATAATGTAGTATCACACACACACACACACACACACACAAGAACAACACACACACACACACACATTCTTGTACATCTATCTTTATGAGGACATTCATTGACACAATGCAATCTCTAGCCGCTTACCTTGCCTAACCCGACCCCTGACCCTAAACCGACCCTTAACCTCATCCTAACCTGATCCCTAAAACCAAGTCTTGACCCTCAAACAGGCCTTTAAAGGCTCTCAGAGACTGAGGACCGGCCAACATGTCCTCACTTTACTCTCTCTGTCCTCACTCCACTGGTCTAACACTCAAACTGGTCCTCACAAAGATAGTTGTACAAGTACACACACACACACACTCACACACACTCACCCAGGACGCGAGGGAGAAGAAGGAGAAGGCGATGACCGCGTGGGCAGCGTCTGTCGGGATGCCGGTGGTGTCGCGGGTCTTCGTCCACTGATCGGCCGTGAGACAGAAACACACGAACCACAGGAAAGTCCAGGCACCTGATCAGAGGAAGTGATGTTTCAGTCACATTCACTGTCTATACATCCTTAAAGCTGACATATTACACAAGATGTAATATAAATCTATGGTGTCTCCAGAATGTGTGTGTGAAATTTCAGCTCAAAATACCAGATCATTTATTAGAGCTTGTCAAATTTGCCCCTTTTTGGGTGTGAGCAAAAACGCGCCGTTTTTGTGTGTGTGTCCCTTTAAATGCAAATGAGTATGGAGCGAATTATGTGCAATAATTAAACAAACAAATCCAGCATTTTGCAAACAAACTCGATCTACTTTGCAAAGGAAAACTCGACTCGCAAACAAACAGAAAGCAACTCACCCTAGTTGGTTAGGGTTAACCCTGACCCATTTTGCAAAAGAGAACCTCAAAAAGGTTAATTATAGATAAATTAAGACAGAAACACACCCATTCACCGGTCATTTTCCTCAGCTGTAGGCAAAGGCAAGTTTCAAATCAAGTGTCTCACAATCATAACAGACAGATATGCATTTGTATGCACTAGATTTGGTATTTGTTCAAAGGTTAAATGCAATTTGTAGGATGGGTTGTATTTATTTGTGAAGTATTATCTTGGCTCATTTATTTATATTTGTAAAACACAATACACATTTGTTACTCCACTGCACTTTCACACAAACTGACCTTTGTACTTGCACATCGCTTTCTGTTTGTTTGCGAGTCGAGTCTTCCTTTGCGAAGTAGATCGAGTTTGTTTGCAAAATGCTTTATTTGTTTGTTTAATTATGGCACATAATTCGCTCCATAAATGAGCTTTAGCTCCGCCTCCGTTCAGAAGAGGGCGGAGTCTTTACAGGAGCTTCAGAAACTCCGGCAATAACAGAACAGGCCAATCTCACTCATCCAGAATCCCAGAATCACCAGTAGCGAGTGCAGCCTTACGGAGAGACTCAGGAAGAGCTTCTGAATGTTAGTGGAGACATTTCTGTAGTTGTTGTGGAGTTACACTGATCATCTCATCATCATGTTTCACTTCTCCACAAGTGTCCACAGTTCCTGAGGTCTTTATAAGACAGCGGTGACATGTTCTGGTCAATAGTGTTCAGTGCTCGTCTGAGCTCAACCACAGAACAACAGCTTATTGTGTGTGTGTGTGTGTGTGTGTGTGTGTGTGAAAATGAGGACTTTTAATAACAAAAATGTTTTTAATGGTTTGTTTTAGACAAACTTAATAACCCTAGTATACATTTTTTAAACAAACGTTTGACACCCTACGCACTCACACAGGAAGAGGCCGATGTAGAAAACAACCACATTGTGTTTCACTTGTACAGAACGTTTAGAGGCAGTTCATCTAAAACTGATGATGCTACAATAACAGGTCGAGTGGAAAAACACGGCACCACAGTTTCCACAAGCGGAACAGAAGAACGGATCCGCCACTGAAGAAACATGCAAACGCTGTTCACTGACTCAGAAATCCTCCTCAACCACTGAGGTCTTCACTAGCTGTGTTTCCATACACCTACTGTATGATCATTTTGGGACATTGCATAAAAAAAATGCAAGATGTGCATAAAAAACGCATGATTATTATTTTATCTGATAAGAAGACATGCACATAAACTACGACGGAAACTGAATGAATCCCTCAAACCTCATGTGACTCTCAGCGTCAGCTGTGATTGGATAACTGGAGTAACCAGCCGACCAATGGCGTCGCAGCGTCTCTAATGTTGGTTTGGTGTTTCTGAAAGTGTGTGATCATCAGAGTGATTATTCTGTCATATTTTTGCACCAGTTTTCCAATAAAGTGCAGATTTTGTTCTCTTGAACACGTGGGATGGAAACGCTGCTTTATTCACAGATGTTTTAATGCGATATTCCAATTTTACACACAAGTTAAATTTCCAACTTCGTTTTTACTTCTTTGTTGTTGTTGTTTTTTTGTTTTTTTTTACTTCATACTATTTTATTTATTTATGTATTCACTTATTATTTATAGTGTTACAATTTATTTATTAACTGTTTTGTTTTATGTACGTTTTTGATTTAGTGGTTTGGTTATATGTCAAGTACATGATTGTTTATATCATTTCTTGTATTGTTTGCAAATAAGAAAATTAATAAAGTGCAGATCATTAAAAAAGTTTTAAAACATTCACAACTTTGGATGAAAACAGCTGCGGAGACATGAAGTCAAGTCCTCTTCATCTATACAGCGCTTTAACAATATCCACTGTTTAACAATACCCACAGCAGCTTTACAGTGATAACAGGAGATTACAGTAACAGAGATTGTTTAGGCTTTACAGCAGATCTAGAATAAAGTTATTGTCCAGATAAAGTTAGTTTTGATTGATTCACTTCCATTGCAGAGATCATTAGAAATTTAATTAGGGGCCGCTAACACTCACCGCTCTCACAGAAAACAGAAACCTTTAAACGTACAGTATGGAATTTTTCGCCACTAGGGGTCGCTAACCTCTTTACAATAACAAAGGCGTAGTTTGATGACGCAACATTTGCTAAGAATTATGGATCTTGACGTCAACGTCAAGCCGACCGATCTAATAATATTTATGGGTGACTGAATACATCGATGTTTTTATCATGACTGTGATATGAAGCAGTTCGGGATTGCTAAGAGACAGCTATCAGCTCCACACGCGACGCGAGTCCCGCGGATATAAAAGGAATACGGACATTTCATTCTACCGAACTACACTCAGAATTACTACTCACAGGTCAGTTTATTAGACAAATTAAACTTGTGAGGTAACGCAGAGCTGTTTCACCTGGTCTAACATTACACTATCACACTAAACTGCATTTGAATGTGTTGAAAAGTATGTGTTAGTCTGTCTGTATGAGACTAGCAGTAAACTAGATCAACATTAGAATAACATACAGATCATATTCTAACATTTTATCATTGTTGAACTATATAACATTGATTAGTTTTATGTAAATGTGCTCACCTGTTTAATAAGTACATGTAGGAGCGGTCGAAGTCTCGGACGTGGAGCTCTCGTTTATATACTGTCTATGGGAGCTCTCGGCATCTCGAAAACACCGCGCTGATATTGATTCTCCTTTTAGTTCTCCTTTTTTATCCAAAGTCTGCTTGCCATGGTCCATAATGTTTGAACGAAACAACAACAGCGTGCAGATAGACATTGCGAACTACAAAGTTGTCCGCGTCAGTCGCTTTGGTTAATCAGAGGGCTCTGCTCATAGCTCTGGTTGCTATGGCAGTACGAGCGGAAACCAGGGACAACGCGGATATGACGCCATTGACTGCGACAAAACGGAAATAAAGAAACGTGCCGTGTCTAAAAATTTAATTAAAATTTCTCCTGGTTTGAAAGTTGTTGGAAACAGTTGGGATAATGTAAGTACACAACTAAAAAAAATATATAACGTAGATATAGTGATTTTTGCTAATTTTAAAGCAAAAAAGTTACATATTGTGCCTTTAATGTGTTCTGGATGTTCATTTGCACGACAGCAGTGTTTGGAGCTCGAGAACACAAACCCTGAAGAAACAGGATCCAATGTGCAAGTGTTGAAAAAATAAAAAAAACGTGATCGTGCAGGTGTGTGTCTTTCTTTACAAATTGACCTAATAATACAGATTTTTTTGTCGCTTCCGCGTATCAATGTGAACTGGAATCATTTTGACCATGTTTTATCAGTACAGAGGGGAAGGGAAGGAGAGAGACTATAGGAGAGTTTTTAGAAGTGAAATTGAAACCCAGAAGTCGGTCTCACCTGAGAAGCCCAGATCTGCCAGCACGACGTACTTGCGCTCCTGAGCGCTGCTCATCGAAGGCAGGAGCGCATCGGCCAATAGGAAGGCTATACACGCCAGGAATGCGATGATGCCGATTCCCACACCGTAACGACACACTCCGTCGTTCCTGTTGAAGACACACTTCACCTGGTCTTCATATTGGCTGTTCACGTAACCCTCAGCGGTTATGGAGGCAAACACCACAATGGAAAACACCTGACATGAAGGGAAGTGAAACCTGCATCAAAGATCAAACCACAATGCAGAAATAAAAGCAAAACTAACAAAAATATCTTATAAGAACTTTTCCCATTATGTTATACAAATGTTATTTCTGCCTTTTTTTAATGTGACACTGTGTCCTGAGTGGACATGTTGTGACAAGCAATTTGTCCCTGAAAAAAATCAATCAAAACTCACAGCCAATCAGAAGAGAGTGTGGGCGGAGTCTCTCTGCAAGCGCACTGCACTTGCAACCAAATCAATCTAAAATCACAGCCAATCAGAAGAGCGTGTGGGCGGAGTCTCTCTGCAAGCTCACTGCACTCGCAACCAAATCAATCTAAAATCACAACCAATCAGAAGAGAGTGTGGGCTGAGTCTCTCTGCAAGCTCACTGCACTCGCAACCAAATCAATCTAAAATCACAACCAATCAGAAGAGCGTGTGGGCGGAGTCTCTCTGCAAGCTCACTGCACTCACAACCAAATCAATCTAAAATCACAACCAATCAGAAGAGAGTGTGGGCGGAGTCTCTCTGCAAGCTCACTGCACTCGCAACCAAATCAATCTAAAATCACAACCAATCAGAAGAGAGTGTGGGCGGAGTCTCTCTGCAAGCTCACTGCACTCGCAACCAAATCAATCTAAACTCACAGCCAATCAGAAGAGAGTGTGGGCGGAGTCTCTGTGCAAGCGCACTGCACTCGCAACCAAATCAATCTAAAATCACAACCAATCAGAAGAGAGTGTGGGCGGAGTCTCTCTGCAAACTCACTGCACTCGCAACCAAAACAATCTAAAATCACAACCAATCAGAAGAGAGTGTGGGCGGAGTCTCTCTGCAAGCTCACTGCACTCGCAACCAAATCAATCTAAAATCACAGCCAATCAGAAGAGCGTGTGGGCGGAGTCTCTCTGCAAGCGCACTGCACTCGCAACCAAGTCAAGTCAAGTCAAGTTTATTTATATAGCGCTTTTCACAATACAGATTGTATCAAAGCAGCTTCACAGTATTAAATTAAAATAATACATCAATGCTTGTTTCTAGTGGAAAATGTCCACGTTTGGTAATGCTGATCAATAGTATTGTTGATTGATTAATTAAATTAAATATCCCAAATATCCCCAACTGAGCAAGCCAAAGGCAACAGTGGCAAGGAACCGAAAAACTCCATCAGGTGACCTAATGGAGAAAAAACAAAACAAAAAAAACAACAAAACCAAATCAATCTAAACTCACAGCCAATCAGAAGAGAGTGTGGGCAGAGTCTCTCTGCAAACGCACTGCACTCACAACCAAATCAGTCTAAACTCACAGCCAATCAGAAGAGAGTGTGGGCGGAGTCTCTCTGCAAGCGCACTGCACTCACAACCAAATCAGTCTAAACTCACAGCCAATCAGAAGAGAGTGTGGGCGGAGTCTCTGTGCAAGCTCACTGCACTCGCAACCAAATCAATCTAAAATCACAACCAATCAGAAGAGAGTGTGGGCGGAGTCTCTCTGCAAGCGCACTGTACTCACAACCAAATCAGTCTAAACTCACAGCCAATCAGAAGAGAGTGTGGGCGGAGTCTCTCTGCAAGCGCACTGTACTCACAACCAAATCAGTCTAAACTCACAACCAATCAGAAGAGAGTGTGGGCGGAGTCTCTCTGCAAGCGCACTGTATTCACAACCAAATCAATCTAAACTCACAGCCAATCAGAAGAGAGTGTGGGCGGAGTCTCTCTGCAAGCGCACTGTATTCACAACCAAATCAATCTAAACTCACAGCCAATCAGAAGAGAGTGTGGGCGGAGTCTCTCTGCAAACGCACTGCACTCACAACCAAATCAGTCTAAACTCACAGCCAATCAGAAGAGAGTGTGGGCGGAGTCTCTCTGCAAACGCACTGCACTCACAACCAAATCAGTCTAAACTCACAGCCAATCAGAAGAGAGTGTGGGCGGAGTCTCTCTGCAAGCGCACTGTACTCACAACCAAATCAGTCTAAACTCACAGCCAATCAGAAGAGAGTGTGGGCGGAGTCTCTCTGCAAGCTCACTGCACTGGCAACAAAATAGAAAATTACATAATCAAGTTAATAAATATTACACAATTTTAACATTATTAAAAAAACATACTAAGTGACTGAAACAATCTTTGTCAATAGAACCTGTTTAATTTCAAGGTTTGAGGTGAATTGTCACTTTCAGTACAGCTATAAATATTCAATATAGATATTCAAACTAGAATAGACACTTTTAACATTAAATAAAGCACATAATCAGTACCTGAGATTATTACTGTCATTGTCTGTTTGTATGATGTTGTTCAAACCTCACCAAAATCAATGATAACCCATTATATTGTTAAAATATAATACAGTAGTATTTAATTCAGTAGTATACAAAACCTTTTCTTCAAAGTTATACATGAATTTTGAACAATACAAATTAACTTAGTTGTCTTACGACAACTTTGATGAACTTTTTTGATCCACTTCAAATGTTGACTACTGTAATATAACTAATTCGGGGATTAACACACTATTATTAAGCTTGGTTTAACCCATTATCACCCCACCCACAAACCGAATTGGAAGTTTTGATTGGTATTTGAAACGAGTCCGACCCGTCTGTTAATGCCTGAAGCGCAGGACTGTGCAAAAGTGCACGAGCAACGTCTTCTTTGTAGTTATGGTAAAAAGCACCACAATTTAATTATACTGAAAAAAAAAACTGAAAATGTACTCAAATACAGTAATGAGAGTAGTTGTAATAAGTGATGTTCCGCCTCTGATGGAAACACTGAAAGAAAGCAGGTCTCAGTCGATGCAAATGTGTCACACAAGAGATCAGAATCATGAAAGCCACAGACGAGACACAAACCAAACTTTATAATCCCTGCAGTGCAGAAACACAAACGTCACCGGTTCTCGTGTTACCTGCCATCTGCTGTGTTTACATGTCAGCGCTGGGACGGGGGACATTCTGTACTGGTGTGTGCTATCACACGATACACACACCATCACAACTCACTCACCACTGACCTGAATGTTCATGCGACTAGAGAGAGTCCGACTCAGTCACACTGCTGGTGTGCAAATGTGTGACGCTAGTAAACAAATTACACTGAGTAAATCAAGACAAGGTCATTGATGCAGTCACACACACACACACACACACACACACACAGGACGAGATCTGAATCAGCTCTTACTGACTCTTTGCTCTCATTTCACAGCGTTTATGGAAAGTCCCTTCGCTGGAAAGTTGATCATGTTCCTGAACGGCACAATTAAGGCAGTTAAAGGGTTAATTCACCCAAAAATGAGAATTATCCCATAATTTAATCAACTTTAAGCCATCATAGATGTACATGACTTCCTTCTTTCAGCCAAACACAATCAGAGTTATATTAAACTGCTTCCCAGCTTTATAAAGGGAGTGAATGTTGCATGAGATTTTTGAAGCCCCCCAAAAAAGTGCATCCATCCATCATAAAAGAAGCCAGTGATTATAGTTTATAAAGTTATAAATATGGATATTTTTCTTCGCTTCAGAAGGCCTTTATTAACCCCTGGAGTCGTATGGATTACTTTTATGATGGATGGATGCACTTTTTGGGGCTTCAATTATTATTATTTTTATGTTCATGTTTAATGTCGTTTTTTAAATGTAACTTGTTTTAGAACGTTCAGAGAACATTCAAATGTAACATTCCCATAATGTCTGAAGAATGATACAATGTTTCGTTCTCAAAACATTTTAAAAAAACTGCAAGTTTTTAGAGAAGATTCAGAAATAACATTTATCATAATAACTTAATGGGAAACATTTTTGTTAACTGGGATTCACATTCAATGTTGATTCAGTTCATTTCGACATGTGCATAGTTCATATCAATAGTGAAACGACTACAAAAGCAGCTCTTATAGTACTAAAATAAACTCTTCCAGTACTTAGTAGCACTATCATACTTTTATACTATTAAAACTTAAATTAAAAAAATAGTGTAAGTTAAACACCATTAAAGCAGTAAAAAAAAGTGCTGCAAACTCACGAAAGACTCAATGATTTATACACCCAGATTATTGATCGCAATGAGTTGAAGGTGACACATGTCACTCACCCAGCTGAGGAGTCGTATGATAGTTTGAGGCTGTTTGATGAATTTGATGTGATCGAATCCCGCTCCTGCGAGAGAGGCTCCGTACGCCACACTCTTTGACTCCATCGGTGAAACACACACACACTAACACACACACACGCGCGCGTGCGACAGCTGAAAACACAACACGGACACACACCACCGGTGCAGCTGCTTCCTCAGACACTGGTGTCAGATTCGCGAATGAGTCGTTCTTTAGAACCGGCTCTTTTTGATGATTCAGATGAACGCAATGAGCCATTAACAAAAAAACAAACTGTTCAAAAGAACCGATTCGCCAAAATGATTCAACGATGCTGCACAGAGTGAAAATCCAATAAAGTTAAAGTTATCACTAATCATTACGTTAGTTTAATGTTTAATAATAAACAGTTGGTTAGGATATTAACACACAATGGTGATGTTCACTGCTCCTCACAATCACACACACTCACACACAAATAAAAGTGATCCAGTAGGCTACATACAAATCATGTTTTTTAATGTGTTATTAAAATGAACATTGTTGGGTTTATCAAAACATATAGCCTACAATTTTTATTTATTTGTGATCTTCCCTCCACAAACCCACACAGACTCGTTTAATCTAACAGTAGACACATTGTTGGCTGGTCTTCGCTTCTGATTGGTCAGTCATGTCGACCCATGAGTGCTTGTCTATTGTCTTGCTTTGAATAAACCTTTGTCTGAACAGAATAGTATGTGACAAATCAGTGAAGATACGCTTGTGTCTGTGGGAAACCAAACAGTCAGGCTTAACGGATTAAACTCCATGAAATTAAACTCTTCAAGAATGTCTGTAGAATTATTTTGAGACGGCGTCTTCATACAGGAGAGTTTCATCCACAGATTCGTCTTCATCCTGTCAAACAGAACAAAATGAGCACAATCTTAGTCGAAGGTGAACGTTCTTAGAATGTTACTTATTTCAGAACGTTCATTCAAAAGTAACGTTTCAATAATGTTTGAAGAATGATAAAATGGAATGTTCTGTTAACGTTCACAGAACCAAGAAGAAACATTTGAAAAACTGTTCAGAGATAGAAACATATTCTTAGACCATCTTTTGTTAGCTGGGATTTTAATGAAACTACATTTGATTTGAGATTCTGCTTCAAATTCAGAAACTGTGATTCAATTAAAAATAATAAATAATACCTCAGCAGAATCACTCATTCTGTCAGCGAGGATGACGTCTTCCTCATAACCCTCCAACATCTCCTCAAACTAAAGAACACACACAAAAACTCTTTTACCTAGTGAGCTTCCTATCAAGACAGTATTATAAAGGCTACAAAGAGAAGAACGCAAATTATGCCCATTCTGTGTCCTTGATCAATCATGCAAACCCACCCAGAATGCATTGCGATTAACTCAGTGAAACTATTAATCGCATCCAAAATAAAAGTTTGTTTGCGTAATATATGTGTGTGTACTGTGTATAATTATTTTGTATTTATAAATACACACTCATGCATGTTTAAGAAAAAAATGTTATTTCTATATAAAATAAATATATATATATATATATATGCAAATGTTTCTTAAATATTCATACATGCATGTGTGTGTATTAATATATACAAAATAATTATACAGTACACACACATATATTACGTAAACAAACTTTTACTTTGGATGCGATTAATCCTTTCACAGCCCTAGAGATTATAAATATACAAACAAATCTGATAATAGTCTATTTATGAACTAAAACAGAAGCAGTGGTAAATGCATCCATCCTCACTGGATAATCATCATCCTCCTCCTCTTCGTCTTTATGTTTAACAGCGATTTCCGTTTTTCTGCGTTGTTCAACGAGTCTGGCATAAGAAAGCACACACACACAAAGCTCAGTTGGATGTAATGCTAGATTTGTGGATTTATTCAATTAAAAACGAAAAGAAAACTCACAAGTATTTTCCTGAATATCTTCTTCCTGAGGAGACAAATTATATAATTTATTAATAATCATCATTTGATTCATTCAAACAATGGATCCTTGTATTTAAACATTGAGTGTACACAAGTTGTAAACAGTTAAATAATGAGTGACATGCTAAACTCACGCAGCACGACTCCATAAACACAGCAAACCATCACCGCCACATTCAGCAGAGCGAAACAGCCCAGCACCACCAGCACTGCCGCCGGAGAGACGCCGTTCAGGACTATATCAAAATAAAGACATCAGTGAACTATAAGGAAACATTCCATCGTGTCGTTCTTCAGACATTACGAAACGTCACGTTTAAATGTTCTCTGACACTAGAAACATTTAAAACATGTTCCATGAATGATGTTTTTTTGCAATGTTTTGAGAACATTATTAAAGACGAGATAGCGTTGAACGAACGTTCTAATAATGTTACTAGAAGAATGTTTGTTCATAACTTTGAGAGAACCTTCACTCAACGTTCCATTATAGTTATTTCATAGTCATTTTATAACCTTATTCTTTCTAAATATTTGTAAAAAAAATCACTAATTTAAGATCAATTAAATTAAATGTTATTTTAAATGAGTATATCATAAAGGAAAACTATAACTTTATCACTTTATTCTTCGTAATGTCATAAAACGAATGTAATGTTTTAGTGTGGTCAAATCGATTAATAGCGATTAATCGCATATATATATAAATTATTTTTATTTTTATTTTTTGTGTGTATACAGTATATGTACATGTGTGTATTTGGTGAGAGGCTTCATTTTCACCACAGGGAGACTTTAATTTAGCCTGATAATTAACTGATATAAAGCTGAGTGTAATATGCGGCTTCATACGCTCTTCATTGATCAGCATCCTCGCGCTGCGGATGCTGGTTCTGTTGTCGAATCTGTCCGAAGCTTCGCAGTGGTAAACCCCGGCGCTGTCTGGACTCACAGACAGAGACAGAACCGAGTCGTCGGAGGTCACCGCATAGAAGTCTCCTCGGCCCTCCAGCCGGGTGCTGTTCAGAAACCAGCGGTACACTGGGAACGTTCCTCGCTCCACCTTACAGAGCAGAACCAGACCGACCACCTGGAAGTCCCGTCCGGTGTGTGTGATGGGCGTCATCGTTACAGCACCACCGACAGACTCTGTGTGTGAGAGAAACACATCTGTACATGCAGTTCTGAGAAGCACTGACAAAGGTTAAAGGAGTCGTTCACTTCAGAATTAAAATGTCCTGATAATCTACTCTCCTCATCGTCATCCAAGATGTTCATGTCTTTCTTTCTTCAGTGGGAAAGAAATGCAGGTTTTTGAGGAAAACACTCCAGGATGTTTCTCCATATAGTGTCTTCAATGGGGTCCAACGGGTCGAAGGTCCAGATGTGAGTTTCAGTGCAGCTTCAAAGTCTCGACACGATCCAGCCGAGGAATAAGAGTCTCATCTAGACAAACCAGCGGACATTTTAGAACAAAATAAACATTTATATACTTTTTAACCACTAATGCTGGTCTTGCTCTCGCTGTGATGAAAGGTCACGCGTGTTCCGGGTCAGAAATGTAGAGTAGGGCGAAAAACTCTCATCTCATTTTCTCCTCCAACTTCAAAATTGTCTGACATCGTTTATTTATTTATTTATTTTATAAATGCCGTTTGTCTTAGTTTTTGCACGTCTGCTTTGTCTGTTCTTACGCCTACATCACGCTTGACCTTTCAACCTGATGACGTAATGTGTGTCGCATCACAGCGAGAGCAAGACCAGCATTAGTGGTTAAAAGTATATAAATGTTTATTTGTTATAAATGTCCGCTGGTTTGTCTAGATGAGACTCTTATTCCTCGGCTGGATCGTGTCGAGACTTTGAAGCTGCACTGAAACTCACATCTGGACCTTCGACCCGTTGGACCCCATTGAAGACACTATATGGAGAAACATCCTGGAGTGTTTTCCTCAAAAACCTTCATTTCTTTTCCACTGAAGAAAGAAAGACATGAACATCTTGTATGACGTGGAGGAGAGTAAATTAATAAGGAAATTTTAATTCTGAGGGGAACGACTCCTGTAAGTGAGCTACACACCCACGGTCAGGTCTACTGGTTCACTCAGAACCCAGTTGCCCTCGTTGCTGGCGTTGCATCTCACACGACCCATGATCCGGTTCAGCTCGACCGGCACACGGAAGATCGCGCTGGTTCTGTCGGTTGATTCCTCCACGATGGTGCCGGTGTCGTTCAACAGACTGAAGGAGATTAACGGAGATCCTTTCAAAGACCAGCACGTGATGATGGCTACAAAACCAGCATCTTCAAGCTTCACCACCTCGAGCGAGAGTTCAGGCTTCGACACGTACTCTACAACAATACAGATTTTTACTCCGTTAAATTGATCAAAAGTGACATTTATAATGTTACAAAAGATTCCATTTCAAATAAAAGCTGTTCTTTTGAACATTCCAGTCATCAAAGAATCATGAAAAATAAAATGTGTCAATTTTCAACATTGATAATTAATAATCATAAATGGGTAACACTTTACAATAAGGTTCATTAGTTAACATGAACTAAGAATGAACAATACTTCTTCAGCCTTTATTAATCTTAGTTAATATTAATTTCAACATTTAACATGAACAAACAATGAACAGCTGGATTTTTATGAACTAACATTAACAAAGATGAATAAATACTGTGACAAATGTTTTGCTCATTGTTAGTTCATGTTAGTTAATACAGTAAATTAATGTTAACTAATGAACCTTATTGTAAAGTGTTACTCATAAATGTTTCTTGAGCATCAGATCCTCATATTAGAGTGATTTCTGAAGGATCATGTGACACTGAAGACTGGAGTAATGCTGAAAATTCAGCTTTGATCACAGGAATAAATTACACTTTACTATATATTCACATAGAAAACAGATGATTTACACTGGAATAATATATCAAAATTTTACAGTATTTTTTGATCAAATAAACGCAGCCTTGATGAGACTATTTTCTAAAAACAAACTGTTGAATGGTAGTATAATAAAGTATAATATATCCATTATAATGATTGTACCTTTGACCTGCACAGATATGACATCATCACTGCTGGAGTTGAAGATCATCGTGTCATTGAATCGGTTTGATGCCACACACATATAATTGCCTGTGTTTTGCACAGAGAGCCGGTGTATAATCAGTGTGTCGTCAGTCCTGTCGTACGGCGTCTCAACCGGCCTTTCGTTCTGAAGCCACTTGTAGGAGACGTACGTTCCTTTGCCTTTTTTGCACTGGAGGGTCAAAGTTTGTCCTTCCCACAGGTTATTACTGGCGGGATGAGCAATGATCCTCACGTCCCCCACAGGAACTGCAAAACAAACCACAAAAATACTGCAATTTGCTGCAGATGTTGATTTTTATATGGACAAAAAGTAATGAAATTCTGATGAAATGCATATAAATATCAGTATCTGTCCATAATGTGTCTTAGTAAGCTTAGTTTTATGATCTGTATTTTTAAAACATAATGCAATGCAATACAATGATGATTAAGAGATGAACAAATAAAATAGCCTGATGATCATATTTGATACTCATGATTTTTATGATAAATGATGTGTGATAATCAATAAACCTGCTTCAGTCCTTCTGAAATATTACTAACAATATCAACGTTATTCTTGCATTTACTTGATAAAATCTATGGAAGCTGGTTTCCGCCACAGAATAAAAAATAAAAAATAATATCACAATTATGTGATATAAAGTTGTGAGTTTTCTCGCAATTGTGAGTTTTTATCTCGCAATTCTGACTTTATAACACGCAATTGGGAGTCAGAATTGCAAGACGTAAACTCGCAATTGTGAGATAAAAAGTTGCAATTATCTTTTAAAATGTTTTATTCTTCCATAAAAATCAGTGCAGATTGACAGCAGAAAGACTCGTGAAGCTCGAGCTGAAGGAGGACGTTTGTACAGTTACACTGAAAGACTTTTACTGGATAAAAGAGTCTAAACTCTCGATCAGACACAGAAGCACTGGAGGAGATTGAGTGAAAATATCATGTTGATCATATAGAGGTGTGTATCAAATATAATACAGTAGTTTTAAAGGGTTAGTGAGTTACCAATGACTTTGTGGTCCAGGCCCTGACTGACCGAGCTCTGGATCTCTGTGTTATTGTGTCCGCTGGCCTTGCAGATGAGTCGGCCGTCATGTTGTGTGGTGATAACCACAGGAAAAGCGGCTATTTCTCCAGACAGAGAGCTGAACTCCGAGATCACCTTCCCCGGGTTTGACTCTTCATAGAGCTCGTAGTCGACAGGCAACGATGACGGTTTCCCAGGAATCTCGCAATAGAAATCCACAATTGAACCTTCAAGTGAGGTTTCAACTGGTGCAAGGGATGGACCAGTCAGAACCGGTACATCAAGCTTGTGCTCATCCAGAGCTCCTGGAACAGAGGAAAAGAGTCGAGAACACACACACACACTGCAAAAAAACACACTCTCTTCCTCAGTTTCTGTCTTGTTTTCCAGTACAAAATATCTAAACATTCTCAAGTCAAGATGCATTTACTGGAGAAGCAAAATGACTGAAGATAACAAGTGCTTTTTTCTGAAAAAATAAAAAATAAAAATTAAGCTTAAAACGAGAAGAAAAAAAAATCTACCAATGAGGTAATAAAAATAATCTTGCGTTCCTTTTAAAATAGCTAAGTTGTTTTAATCATAAAGTCACATTATTTTTTATACAGTTTTCCAAAAACAAAACTTAATCACGTAAGTAATTTTGCTTCTCAGGTAAATATGTGTGATTTAAAAATGTTATCTGTAAAGGAAAATGAGACAAAAACTTTGTTTTTTTTTTGTTTGTTTTTTGCAGTGCATCTTATTTAAAACACTTAAAAATATCAGAATGTCATTGCATTTGATGACAAGTTTGTTGGGGTTGAAATGATAAAGCAATAGATGTAGTGCTGAAGATGAAGACATTCAGTGTTGCAGTGTTTGTAGTTAGTGGATCATAATTGAGGCAATAATGCAGTGAAGTTCATAATTAACTCTGTGAACAAACACATTCAAATTGATGCATTTTGCAGATGCTTTTATCCAAAGCAACTAGAATCACATTCAATATATATACAGTAGTCAACATTTGAAGTGGATGTAAAAAGTTCATCAAAGTTGTCCTAAGACAATAACGGGTATTGTTCAAAATTCATGTATAACCTTAATAATGAAAGGTTTTTATCCACTTCAAATGTTGACTACTGTATTTTTATCAGTTCATGCATTTATTGGGAATCTAAACACGTGATCTTGGCACTCTTTGGGGGTATTAAACACACACACACACACACACACACACACACACACACTCACACACACACACACACACATACACTTAACCATAACTATAACCCCAGATAAAAATGGCAGGAAAAGAAAGCCACGTACCCGTCCTTGGATACAAGACAGAAATACCTGGTGGAAAAATATACATACATAAATGAAAAGAGACGTCAACAGACACCACATGAAAACATCCATCAGATATGCACAAGTTTCCTCCACCTATGAGAATCAGTGAGACATGCATCGACTCCATCCTCGCTGAATATCCCGATCCAAACACCAGAGAATGATCTTTATATTAATGCAGCATGTGAAAGCAAGTGAACACACACACAAACACAGTGAAGGACGTGTCTCACTTCAACTGAGCTGATGGGATCCACCCTAAACATGTGCTGAGCACAGATAGGGCAGATGCCAATGCAAACCACACAACAACGACGGAAGATTGTGGAGAACACATTGCATGAACATCTGAGATAAACTATGTACTGCCCATAATATGATCATTATTCACCATAATGCTGCATTAATGCAAATACATTTTGTTCTTTGATGCTAAAGACTGAAGGTTTGTAGTCCATATTGTTATTGCAATAATAGCTATGAAGCTCGGCCTCTTTAGATTCCTCATATGATCCACGATCAGTCAAAGTGCTCAGCAGTCATTTTGACTTCAGTCATAATGGTTTTATAAAGGCTTTGCTGTACTGAGTTAAGTTCGGAAAGATGACATGAACATTTTTAGGACAGGAACATTATAAACCGTTCATCATGTCATGGGTCGTATGGAGCACATTCTTCCCAATGACAAACATTCTGTTGAATTTAGTTCTAATAGTTGTTTTTTTTACATCTGAATGCACCAACAAAATCAATGGTGAAGACACCAAACAAGGAAGTCTTGGCATTGACAACACTTTGTATATTATGAAAGTTAGTATGTGACCGCTCGAGTAAGTACCAACAGCACAACCTACTGGTGTAAAGTTGTAAATTAAGGTTAAATCCGATCATAAACATACATTTATAGCGCTCCTCCCATCCAATAATCGCAATACACGTTGAGATTAGATAATTATGAAACAAATTCTAGTCTAAACTCTCTATAATTTAAACAATAAATTACGTTTTGGGGCCCTTGGCGTTTTGGCGCGGTTTTCGCCTCAGGTCAAACGACACGTGACGTGAACCGATCATCTGTTCCTCTGTACGAGTAGTAATAATAACACGGAATAAACATGAATAACACCAGAAGGTATGTTGAAAGATACAGAACCACTTACTGAAAGGTATCATGTCTCATGTAATTGCTCAGCCAGTGTTTTAAACGCTAATAGACGTCAATGTCACGTCGTCACATTTACCTCAGAAAAGACATTCATTGCCCACCAACGCGATATTTAGTTAAAACTATCTATTATTACTTGCTATTGATGTTTCATGATATTTCGTGGATTTTTGTGTCGTTTAAATGTGTAAATTTTACCAACGATCTGGTGTAAAAACATAATTATATTACTAAATATAAAACTGTTATGTGCTATATGAATGTTTACACTTGAGTGTCATCATCATCTAACATAGATATCTAACTGACAAGGTTCCCTGGTTACTTAGTTAAGAGAGATTTGTTTTCTGTAAGAAAAAATCGACATAATGTACCTGATATGCAAATTAATCGAATTGAGATCATAATAAACCGAATTAAGTCAAGAGCTTGTGAATCAGAATCGAATTGAATCTTGAATTCTGTGTTAAAACCAAGCCCTTGTTAAAAAAAGACTCCCAATACTTTTTTTTGTAACAATATTTTTTTTACAGTCATGATTCCTGCATTTATTTATTTATGTATTTATCTATTAATTAATTATTAAAGCAAGTTCCATAGCAACATTTGGTAAATTAAACATTTACTTATATATAAAAGCCTTACAATCTTAAATATACGACACATTTACAACAAAAAGTTTAGCTCCAACCATAATTAAATACACCTGAATCAGCTCAAGGTCTTCAGGATCACTAGAAACTATAGTGTGGTTGGAGCAGGTCTGGTCTGGTCTAGTCCGCAAAATTCATGATGAATGTTTTCATTTCCACAGTTTGAGGGTTAAAGGAAACGTCAGCTGGAAAGTTCATTCTGCTGAGAAGAACAGAAGAGAGGTTAGATCCGTTCCTTACACGGCATCATATCCAAATGAAGCTTTTGAGAGACTAAAACTCACGGCATCGCATCAGACTGGATCGCATCAGACTGGATCGCATCAGACTGGATCTCATCTGAAGGAGAAAGAAAAGCATGATAAAAACCTTGTGCCAAAAACACGATGAAACGAGTGGACTGAACTTACGGTTAATGCAACGTCTGCAGGAGTTGTTTCTGCGCTTGGTGCTCCAGAACAGAAAACATGAGGCTGCTACGATCACCGTCGATAGAAAACCACAGAAAACTAACGCAATGACCTCCATGGGCGTCGCTGACAAATCTGTGCAAGAACATACAAAACCATCATAAGCTTTCTTTAAAGTCATCATGAAATCAAAACGGACTATTTTTTTAAAGAAATATTGCAGTGTTTATTCTAAGGGTATGTTTACACGACAATGATATGCTTAAAACGGAGAAGTTTTTCGTTTGAGTTTTTCGCGTACACACGGCATCATTGTGAAAACGATCCCCATTCACACGGATCCGCGAAAACGACTAAAAACGCTGTGTTCTGCTGCCAGGCCAGTAGATGGCGATGAAACACTATAGACTGAACACGTAATACGCATGTGCATGACATCATCGTCTTCAGAAATTTGCATTTTTGTTGTTTACACGGAGACCGTTTTCAAAATATTGCGTTTTAAGGCACCCAAAACGCCGTTGTTGTGTAAATGAACGGCCAAAATGCATAAAAAGTTTTACATTTTTGGTTGAAAGCAGTTTCGTGTAAACAGCCCCTAAATGATTTATCATTATTGTTTTAATAATCTTGAATTAGAATAAGTTTCTCTTGCAGCATCTCTTCTCTGATGACGAGGGCGGAGCAACCTGTCACTCACATGAGATCAGCCAATAGCAAACCACAACCATCCAATCAATTCCCCACAGACACAATCAAGCCCCACCCACATTTGTTCTTGTTTCAGAACTGTTTCCAGAACTCTGGAACGAGAACAAATGTGGGCGGGGCTTGATTGTGTCTGTGGGGAATTGATTGGCTGATTGGATGGTTGTGGTTTGCTATTGGCTGATCTCATGTGAGTGACAGGTTGCTCCGCCCTCGTCATCAGAGAAGAGATGCTGCAAGAGGAACTTATTCTGATTCAAGATTATTAAAACAATAATTATGTGCACAGATAAATCATTTACAATTCTGCAATATTCCATAAAAAACAAGAATTAGCGACTTTAACATCTTTCTTGATATTCACAGGATGGGACGAAGCACACGCTCACCTGTCTTCTGTATGAAGATGTCCTCGCTCTCCACCCAGATTGAGCTGTCGTTGAAACTGTCCCTCGCCCGGCAGCGGTAATAACCAGAGCTGATGTCAGTGAGGAATAAGATCCGTCCGTTCTGCATCACCCCGTGAGCGTCGCCCTCTGGTGGAAGGGAGGAACGGTTCAGAGACCAGGAGAACGTGGGAAACGTTCCTCTGTCGGAGAAGCATGTGAGTCGAGCCGCTGTTGTCACTGCATCGGCATCATGGAGGTATTTTACCATCACTCGCACAGCGCCACCTACTGGAACTAACAAAAACAGGTTAAGAAACACATTTAAAGGAAGAATAGGTCACTGGTTTTGCCAGGTTTGTGCCATCAAACCTCTAATAGATATTGAGATTTGATTGAGACACTTATATAGTAAAGCTATGATCAAAGCTGAATTTTCAGCATCATTACTCCAGTCTTCAGTGTCACATGATTCTTCAGAAATCACTCTAAAATGATGATTTTCGGAAAATAAGATGCACCAGGTCAAAATGGCAATTAAAGTCCCCCTGTAGTCAATCATCACCAAAATGACATATTTAAAAGTTTTTTTCTTGAAAATGAATTTCATCGTGCCTTAAAATATCTTGAATGTAACTCGACACCCTTGCCTCATTTAGTATGCGCGGTTCTATGAATATGCAAATGAGCCCCGCCTCCACTCACTCAGCTCAGAGATCCACTGGTTGACGATCACACGTTGATCTGATTGGTTACAAGGTAGTTTGTGACGTCAGAAACTCCAGCGATTTCAAAGCGTGTTTTTGAGACTGTCTTTGGTTCACTGCAGTTTTAAGGAGGAAATACTCAGCAATGGTGTCGACTTATGAATTTACACATGGTTTGTCTTAAAGCAGATTAAAAACACCACATAGACACATAAACTACATTAAAAGCTGGATTTCACCACAGGGAGACTTCAATAATGTAATACCAGTAAATAAACCGAGACACACTCACCCACGTGTAAAGGCACAGGATCAGAGAGAAGCTGCTGTGTTTCTGCCTGAGCTTTACATTGAGCCAATCCCGTATCTAGACCCAGAGAGACGGGCCGAACGGACCAGAATTCCAGTGAATCCACACGCTTCACATCCATTTCCAGTCCGTTCACCAGTAAACTGAACGTCACAGGCGGAGATCCACGCGCCAAACGACAGCTAATGTTGGCCATCAGGCTCGAGCCATTCCAGAAGACCGTGAATGACAACTTAAGCGTCGAGATGTACTCTGAAAATCATAAAACATGAAACCGGTTCTGAAATAAGATGCTTTTTTTTTTTAGAGAAACAGGATATTGAACAAAAACAAATGTAGCATCTGCAAAAAATGCCCTGAAAATTTTATTAAATAAAGATTTATATTATAGTGTGCAATATAAGACTTTTTGGTAACACTTTACAATAACGTTCATTAGTTAACATGTAAGGAATAATTGACGACAGGCCGTTGAATTATTAGAAAAATAATGCACACCCGAGGTGGTAATGCGGTCACGACGCGAAGCGGAGTGGCCGTTCACCTCGGTGTGCATTATTTTTCTAATAATTCAACGGCCTGAAGTCAATTATTCCGCTTATACTACAGTTACCACACCTCGAAACATTGTTCAGATTATGTATTTCAAGACGTTTGTAAAGTTTTTGTCATTAAAACGCTCTTGTATGTAGGACTAATTTCTTACGCATCTAATCCAATGCCTCCGTTGCTAATTCCAAAACGTCATTTTAGAGTTAGTAACGGAGGTTTGAGCCACTGATAGCAGACTAATGCTGGGACACACGACTAGCTGACACATTCTCTGACTGTTTTCATCGACTGCAGCAGATTTTAAACACCGACTTTGAACACAGACTGAACGCGCTGAACGCGCGTTTGGGCATGATCAGTCATAAGTATCAAATTGCATTCATAACCGGCCTTAAAGTGTGTCCCCGGCTTTATGCAGTTATTAATGCAGTTATTAGAGAGAGATGTTGCAATAATGAGACAGAAAAGCATGTGCGTCAGTATTATTAGCCTATTTATTTATTAATTTAATTCGTTTTAATTAATTCGTTCATTTTTTTTTTTTTTTTTTTTTTTTTCATTGACAGATGACAGTAGACTATAGCCAAATAAATGAAACACAAAGCCCTTTTAACAAGTGGGCCTATAAATAATTATTTATTTATTATTATCTGCAATAAAAATCCGTACTGCAGGACTATCCATTTATTTAGCCTATATTCAGTTTAATTTTCTATTGATTATAATATAGACAGGACTATATACTTTATTTATTAAAATTAAACTGCATGTTTCCGTTGATTGTGAAGCTAGACATTGAAAATTGCAGATCAAGCGCATGGGGCTAAATGCTTTTTCTTGTTATGAATTGTATCCTATTTTCCGTTATTACCGTTAACTACGCGAAGTGATATGGAACTGTAATGCGGTCAAGACCTGCCTGGAACTACTTTAGCCGTGCGTTTCCCTGAAAATAATGCACACCTTAGAACGTTCGTCAACCAATCAGATTCAAGCATTCAACGGCCCTGTAGTATAAGAACTAATAATGAACTGCACATATGCAGCATTTATTAATCTTTGTTAATGTTACTAATACTTTATTACAATCTTGTTAACATTAGTTAATACACTGTGAACTAACATGAACAAACAATGAACAGCTGGATTATTATGAACTAACATTAACAAAGATTAATAAATACTGTAACAAATGTATTGCTCAGTTAGTTCATGCTAGTTAATGCGTTAACTAATGAACCTTATTGTAAAGTGTTACCGACTTTTTATCTTTCCTTGCTGTCAAATTTGTTACTTTTCACGATGACACGGTGGTTTCGGCTGCTGGAGAATCTCGGGTTGTCCTCCATCATGTTCTGAGCTGTGCATGAGTATGTCCCAGCATGCCGTTCACTCGCGGCGTCCACCGTGAGAGCGTCTCCTGAGAGCCGATAGTGGTCTGATGAAGCGCTGACCTCTTGTTGGTCATGATACCATGTGAAGGACAGATGCGTTCCCTTCCTGACGAGACAACGCAAGGTAAACGTCTGTCCTTCATACCGGATCGGGGGATCTGGGTCTGAGCTCAGACTGGCACCGCTGACTGGAGCTGACAGGGACGACACAATAACACAACTATATCTGTCAATCAAACACGGTCATCGTCACTCACAACCAGGGCTAGAACTGGTGACTAAAATAAAATATAAATGTTAGGTGAAAAACTTTGACTAAACAACAATTTGAAATGTTGCCTTAACCCTTTAAGGTACGCACCATGAAAAAAGCAAAGGAAAAATTATTTCTTTGCATTTTTTATTCAATTATGATAACAATAACAACAATCAATATTTTTTTTTAAATAGACCCTACAGTATTTTAGATACAGTCCTCTACCAAACGGTTGAGACGTCTGTTCATAATAAAAGAACAACATTCAGAAACAAGTCATATTAAGTGCAATTTCTTGACCAATAAAAAATCTGATGGCTGCTATTGATGTCTCCAAACACATCAAGTGTGTGTGTGTGTGCGTGTGTGCTGGTGCAAAACTTCAACCAAGATTTGATTAGTACGGAGCCCCCCAGTCCCACTTTGTCAAAAAAATTTATTATAACTATCTCGTGGCCTCAAGATAGTAACTCGTGGCCTCAAGATAGTGGTCAAGATAGTATCTTGAGGCCACGAGTATGGCAACATTTCAAATTTTTGTAAAGTTTTTCATCTAATATTTATATATTACTTTATTAAGTCATTCTTTTTTAAATATTACTATTTAGGTTTAATTTATTTTTATTTAATTTTTGAGCAATTTTATTGTGTTTTTGTAAAAAACACTATTTAGGTTTAATTTATTTGTATTTCAGTTTTAAAACTTATTTATTTCCAGTTAAGTTTTTTGTTTAATTTTTAGCAATTTTGTTTTGTGGTTTTTTATTTTTTTTATTTCAGTTTAATTTATTTTTTGTGTCATTTTTTATTTTATTTATTTTAACCCTTGCCATAAATAAAAAATGATACAAAAAATAAATTAAACTGAAAAAGTAATATATATATATAAACCGAATAAAAATACAAAAGCACAAAACAAAATTGCTATACATTAAACTAAAAACTTAACTGGAAATACATAAATACTAAAACGTTAGTAAATAGTTAATATTTATAAAAAATGACAAAAACACAACAAAATAGCAATTAAACACAATTAAACTCATTAAAATGAAACTGGAAATAAATAAAAATAAATTAAGCCTAAATAGTAATATTTAAACAAAAGGACTTAATAAAAAAATATATAAACATTAGATGAAAAACTTTGACTAAACA
The DNA here is from genome assembly GCF_963993115.1 of Abramis brama. Taxonomy (NCBI): domain Eukaryota; kingdom Metazoa; phylum Chordata; class Actinopteri; order Cypriniformes; family Leuciscidae; genus Abramis; species Abramis brama. The sequence continues at coordinate 889,267 of NC_139985.1, forward strand.
AAAATTTGAAATGTTGCCTTAAAATAAATGAAATAAAAAAAAATGAAATAAAAAAATTGAACTTGAAAACTGAAATAGTAATAGTAATATAAAAAATACAAAACTATCAAAATAACAAAACAAATAACTAAAATATGAAATATAAATATTAGATTGAAAAACAAACTAAAATTAGAAACGTTGCCTCGAAGTTGAAGCATTAAAATGACTGTGAATAAATTAAAACTACATATAAGAAATAAATAAAAAATGTAAACAAATAAAACTGAAATAAAAATAAATGAAACCTAAATAGTAATAAAAATACTGACATTAAAAGCCAAATACTAAAACTATAAAGACATGTTATGAAAATAATAAAAATGACAAAAATTTCTAAAACTAATAAAAATAAAATAAAAGCTCCTTCAGAATATTAATAACTAAAATACTCAAATAACACAAAGCAAAAGCACATTTCAGTTTCTGACTTGTACTTGTAAAACAAAATAGATTTGAATTTCGTCATTTTTAATGACAATAATGTTCTGGTTTCACTCACTCACGACATGGAACTGGATGCTGTTGCTGGTTTGACCTTCAGTGACCCTGCAGTAGTACTTGCCCTCTGACCCTTCGGTGACCTGCAGGCGGAAGGTGACCTTGACGTTGTTTTCTGCTGTAATAAGATCCCCCGTGTCCTTTCTGAGTTCAAAGGTCAGAGGTGAAGCCCAGCCTGGGACCTCGCAGTGAAACTGGACCTGAGACCTCAGATAAGCTTTACTGGGACCAGTCAGAACCGGTTTCAGACTCGACCCGCCTGTCGGACCACAAACACACCTCAAAATAACCATGACACTTTACAATAAGGTCACATTAGTTATTAGACTCGTTAGTTCATTTATTAAATTAACGAGCGACACACTTGTTACAGCATTTGTTAAAGTTAGTTTAAAAATGCAACTGTTCGCTGTGTTCATGTCCGCCCAGATCCATTAAATAATATTAACAGAGACAACTTATGATTTTAATAATGTATAAATGTTGAAATTAACATACACAAGATTAATAAATGATGTAGAAGTGTTATGTTATGTTAATATATAGTTAAAAATGTAACCTTAGTGTAAAGTGTTATCAATTGATCATATTTTCCATAATGTATTTATTTAAATTGCTTAGGATGAGCATAAATGTGTTAATCGTGAAAACAATTCAATTTAATCCGTTAAAAAGTATACATGTAGATTGGAGAGGTCTATAAATGTATAAACCTGGTTATTGTGCATTTAAAACATTTAGTTTATTAATACTAATACATGAAGTTGATCTATATGACTGATGAATATGCAGTTTATTAAAAATGTGCAGTTCAATTGAATGGAAATTGTATCTGCATATTTTATATTAAAGTAGAAGATTAGTGAAATTAAGAATAAAAAGAAGTACCGATTTCTGTCACGAACCCCAACAGAACTGAAACACAGAAGAAGAATGCAGTAAATGTGAGTGAGAGACTCTCACGCTGAACAAAGCGTTTCATTAATGGGTTTCTGTCTCAGAAACATCAGGAACTCACCGGAGATTAACATGAGGAAACACTGCATCCTCCAGTCGGGGGTGATATCAAGACTGTGTGTGTGTGTGTGTGTGTGTTATAGCGCGTGTGTGTGCGTGTAAAAGAATATGTGTGAGGACTCTGTAAAAGCTTGTGTGTGTGTGTGTGTGTTTGGACTGTGTAGAAAGCGTGTGTGTCTGTGTGTGTGTGGACTCTGTGTTACAACACGTGTGTGTGTGTGTGTGTGTGTGTGTGTGTGTGTGCCGGAGGGAGGGTGTTTTCACATTTAGCTCCTAAACTCTGGAATGGCCTTCCTGATATTGTTCGAGGCTCAGACTCGCTGTCCCAGTTTGAAACTAGATTAAAGACGCATCTCTTTAGCCAAGCATTCACATAATACTTACCTTTTATACTACAGTTGAATCAGATTGAATGCATTAATATTATGAACAGCAGCTACGCTAATTATTTCCCATCTGCTTTTCTGTTGTTATCTCGAGACGCTAGTCCCAAGGTAAATAGAGTTCGTCAGCTCCAGTTTGTATCCAGCCTCTCATGGAATCGAGTCGTCTCTGTGAAGAGTGTGTGTGTGTGGACTCTTTGTGTTACAGAACGTGTGTGTGTATGTGTGTGTGTGTGTTTATGTGTTACTGCACGTGTGTGTGTGTGTGTGTGTGTGTGTGTGTGTGTGTGTGTGTGTGTGTGTGTGTGTGTGTGTGGACTCTGTGTTACGGCACGTGTGTGTGTGTGGACTCTGTGTTACTGCATGTGTGTGTGTGTTTGAGATATTTTCTCATCATGTGTTCATCAGAGATAACGAGCTTCATCTCGTCACTGAATTTCCACATTATGAGACACTTTCACAGAATCAGACAGAATCAGACACCAGGGTTTTAATTCCACTACTCGTAATAAAATAAAGATAAAGAAACTAAGTTGGATGTCAAAGCAACATTTACATTTTTTCTTTTTTGTATAAGCTGAAGTACTAAAATAACTAAAACTAAATACTAAAACTTAATAAAAACTATACAGACATACATAAAATCCACAAACACTTTAACTAAAATGAAAACAGAAAAACAAATCGAAATATTGACAAAAACTATAAAGTATTTACTTTATTGAGAGAATACATTAACAAATCAACAAAAATGCAAAAACGTACAAACTAAAGCATAACAAAATTATTATGTGTGAATAATAATACTGACAAAGAGCTTTAAAAAGTACCACACAAAGTTTCTATAAATATCACAGACATACAAACACAGTTCTGACATTTAACTCTCCAAGAACAACGAATATAACAATAAAACAAAAAAAATTATATCATTGGAATCCAAACAATTATTTTTACAGCTTTAAAATGATAAAAAACATTGAATCCATCCTGATTTAAAGTCCCCCTGTGGTGAAAATCCAGCTTTTAATGTTGTTTATGTGTCTGTGGTGTTTTTAATCTGCTTTAAGACACACGTGTAAGTTCATAAGTCGACTCCATTGCTGAGTATTTCCTCCTTAAAACTGCAGTGAACCAAAGACAGTCTCAAAAACACGGTTTGAAATCGCTGGTGTTTCTGACGTCACAAACTACCTTGTAACCAATCAGATCAACGTATGATCGTCAGCCAGTGGATCTCTAAGCTGAGTGAGTGAGTGGAGGCGGGGCTCATTTGCATATTCATAGAACCGCGCATACTAAATGAGGCAAGGGTGTCGAGTTACATTCAAGATATTTTAAGACATGAAAAAACGTTTAAATATGTCATTTTGGTGATCAAAGATGAGTTTTACGGGATACAGTGATGGACTACAGGGGGACTTTAAAGTGACAGACGACAAAACTGTAGCGTTTATGATAAACATTGATATTGTGCGCTGGTGTGGACCCTGATATAATTATCGTTACTGGTGTGAACGGGCCAAATTAAACTATAAAAGGCATGACATTTAGGGTGAACTTTGACCTAATATAATAAACTCAGAGATCATGAGCACAAAGAATAAAGCTCTGAATGAAATGAAATCTTCTAGGGTCAGGGTTAGGGGTCAGGGTTAGGGGTCAGGGTTAATCTTGCGCTCTTTTTCTAACCGAAGACAATGTTTTTAATGGTGTTGGTTTGCTCATATGGATGTTGTGCTAGCATGTTCGTAGCTGTCGTCTCGTGATGGTCGAGTGCTGTTTCACCAGAAAGCGTTTATCAGAGCTGCACTGCAGACACACACACACACACAGAAGTGTTTTAACACTGACATTCTAATATATAGTTCAGTAGAAGAAACAGAAACCACAGATCATCATGAACAAATGCTCTTCCAGTAATGTTAATAGTGCAGTTATCTGCTCATTTTTCATAACGTTAGCACTAAATTCTCATCTATACATGTTTTTTCTGAAACGTCTGTTTTAAATGTAACTTGTTTCAGAACATTCATTCAAAAGTAACATCCCATAATGTGTGAAGATACAACGGAATGTTCCCTTAATGTTCACATAATCAAGAAGAAACATTAAAAAAATTGTTTTGAAAACATTCGTACTGATACTGTAAAACGAGATTCCAGGACTTTTAAAGCACTACTTTTTTGGTATTTATCTAATTTATCAAACAATCTTTATTTTTTAAGGATTTTTTTTAAACTCAAATTACAGATGATAAGGTATCCAAAATACAACTTACAACA
>NC_139985.1:898491-915991 GCF_963993115.1 Abramis brama
CTCATAAAACGTTTGCGTTACGAGAAATTTTGTGTTCGCTCTTAAAACTTTTGCGTTACGAGAAACTTTGCGTTCGCTCATAAAACCTTTGCGTTACGAGAAACTTTACGTTCACTCATAAAACTTTTGCGTTTCTAGAGAAATTTTGCGTTCGCCCGCTCTTAAAACTTTTGCGTTACGAGAAACTTTGCGTTCACTCATAAAACTTTTGCGTTACGAGAAACTTTGCGTTCGCTCATTAAAACTTTTGCGTTACGAGAAACTTTGCGTTCGCTCATTAAAACTTTTGCGTTACGAGAAACTTTGCATTCGCTCATTAAAAATTTCGCATTCTGAGAAACTTTGCGTTCGCTCATAATACTTTTGCATTTGAAAATCAAAATAAAGCAAATACCAAAAGATAATAATTTGTGTCTTACGAGCATTAACCGACATCCGTGAACAAGCGAATGTGTCGTATAATGATTGAAATGCTAACTAATAATATTAACCTGAGGGGTAAATATTTTATCTAAAACGGGTTCAGTAAAGTTTGAGTAACTCACGTTCTTGGGTAAGCCACAAAAAACGCATTGAAGAAACACTCCAGGAAGTTGAAGATGGTGAGTTTGTACATCTCCCTCCCAAACGTGTTCTCTTTGCAAATCTGAGAACAGTTCAAGAGACAAAAGAGTTCAAAAGTCCCCATTTGTCTTTCATGTAATCTCATTGTCTAGGAGAAACAACTGTGAACAAACCTGTTTGGTTGTAGATTTTGATGAGTTGTTGATGAGGAAGAACAGATAGATGCCCAAAGACGACAACTTCAGGAAAATACTCCTGTAATATTCACACGAGTTTAAGTCAAGTCCTATTTTGACACACATCGTTTCAGAGTAGCTTGACAGAATATCATGAGGTTAATGTTTATAATATCTTAATATTTTCATGCCTTATAGTTGCATTTAGAAGATTAGAGCTGGACGATAGTATAGTTTACATTTTGCAATGATATAAACAATCAAACTGTATGTGAATATACTGTGTGTATGCGGATAAAGTACGTACTAATATATTCAGCTTCATATAAAGAACAGGGTGATAATTTACATCTTGCAAATTGCAATTAAATAAAAAAAATCACGTAGTTGAGATATTGCTGTATTTAATACCAAAGGAACATGTAACACACACTAGAGGTCAAAGTGCATGACCTTTCTGACCTGATCAGGGTGAGGTTGAGCTGGATGGTGAGTGAATAATCTTCAAACTCTGAGACTTTATTGAAGATGTGTGGCAATATGTAGTTTATCGACGCCATTGTGATTGGAGGAAGATACTCCAACATCAGAGACACGGTCCAGTGAAGATGCTGAAACTGACAAGAGAGACAATCATCAGGAAACACATCCTGAACTCACTTTCTTAAAGAAGATCTATTCTGCTGTTTTCCATCTTCATCTGTGTTTAGTGTGTAATGTTGGTGTTCGATCATGAAGAAGCTCCAGTTCTTCTCTATATCAGTGTCAGTGTTCCTGAACTCCTGAAACGCCTCCATTGTATCTTGAGTTTCTTCCGGGAACGAACACGTCACAATATTCCTCATTATAATAATTCATGCGCAGAATAAAGGGGCGTGGCCTGGTTGAGTTAGTTAGTGGTGTGTTACACTGGTGGTTATGGAAAGGGGCGGGACATTTCCCAAACACACTCCAAGCGCTCGACCAATCACAACACACTGCTCCAGCCGACCAATCAGAGCACAGTATGCTTTTCAGAAGGAGGGGCTTCATAGAGACACGAAGTAAACAGAGCGTTACTGACAGACTGGGAAGAGAGGAGCCGCAACAATGGAGAATATGAGGAGAATAATCAACATTCAAGTTCTAGTAGAGCCTGAAAACAACATCAAGACTTTGTAAAAGGGCATGATTATATGGCCTCTTTATACAAGTATAGTACCTCTTTTTGTGACAGAATGATGGTGTAATGGATCAGAGCGAATGCGCTTCCCAGAAGAACCAGCACAAGGAAGTTCAGAAAGACCCGCAGGAGAATGAGCCGAACCCAGAGTCTGAGCGATCGGCGCTGGACTCTCTCGTTAAACGTCTGCTCTTCTAGATCCATCTGGAGAAGAGGTCAGAGGTCATCCACTCAATTCAATTCACATGTATTTGTATAGCGCTTTTCACAACACACATAATCTCAAACCAGCTTTACAGAAAGTGCATGAGTCCACATTACAATTTACAGTGATCTGTTATCAGAGGAGACAAGTTAAGTTATGCATTTCAGAAATGCACATATACAAAATCACAGTTGGCGAAAAAGGTATTAATTTAAACAATGTAATAATTTAATGCAGAAACACTGAGCTCATTGAAGTAATTAATGCTTGCTTGATAACAAATGATTATGACATTTAGAAAAATGTAGCACTATGGGATCTGAACCTCTTAATAAACTCTCTCTGAGTCTGACATGACAGATACGTGAAGCTCATGCTGATTTCTCACCTTCAGTTCGTTTCTGATGAAGTTTTGTTTCAGTGATGCCGCTTGCGAGTCCTGAATACTGAAATCCCACCCACAGAAAACCTTGTAACTCAGGTTTGAACTGAAGCGGTTTCCAGTGAGCCACGAGTGTTTGTATCCCACAACCGTCCTGAAAGAGAGAATGGACATCAGTGAACGAAAGGGACACGGAGATGGACAAAATGATGAGGTCGGAGGAAAATTTTGATTTCATTGCTTTTGCATTTACTCAAAAAACTTACAATACTTCTGCATTCACTCACAAAACTTTTGCATTCGGTCACAAAACTTTTGCATTCACTCATAAAACTTTTGCATTCACTCATAAAACTTTTGCATTCACTCATAAAACTTTTGCATTCACTCAAAAAACTTTTGCATTCACTCACAAAACTTTTGCATTCTCTCACAAAACTTTTGCATTCACTCAAAAAACTTTTGCATTCGGTCACAAAACTTTTGCATTCACTCACAAAACTTTTGCATTCTCTCACAAAACTTTTGCATTCACTCATAAAACTTTTGCATTCACTCATAAAACTTTTGCATTCACTCATAAAACTTTTGCATTCACTCAAAAAACTTTTGCATTCACTCACAAAACTTTTGCATTCTCTCACAAAACTTTTGCATTCACTCACAAAACTTTTGCATTCGGTCACAAAACTTTTGCATTCACTCACAAAACTTTTGCATTCTCTCACAAAACTTTTGCATTCACTCATAAAACTTTTGCATTCACTCATAAAACTTTTGCATTCACTCATAAAACTTTTGCATTCACTCATAAAACTTTTGCATTCACTCACAAAACTTTTGCATTCACTCAAAAAACTTTTGCATTCTCTCACAAAACTTTTGCATTCTCTCACAAAACTTTTGCATTCACTCAAAAAACTTTTGCATTCGGTCACAAAACTTTTGCATTCTCTCACAAAACTTTTGCATTCGGTCACAAAACTTTTGCATTCTCTCACAAAACTTTTGCATTCGGTCACAAAACTTTTGCATTCACTCAAAAAACTTTTGCATTCGGCCACAAAACTTTTGCATTCACTCAAAAAACTTTTGCATTCACTCAAAAAACTTTTGCATTCACTCACAAAACTTTTGCATTCACTCAAAAAACTTTTGCATTCGGTCACAAAACTTTTGCATTCACTCAAAAAACTTTTGCATTCACTCACAAAACTTGCATTCGGTCACAGAACTTACTAAACTTTTGCATTCACTCACAAAACTTTTGCATTCACTCACAAAACTTTTGCATTCACTCAAAAAACTTTTGCATTCTCTCACAAAACTTTTGCATTCTCTCACAAAACTTTTGCATTCGGTCACAAAACTTTTGCATTCTCTCACAAAACTTTTGCATTCGGTCACAAAACTTTTGCATTCTCTCACAAAACTTTTGCATTCGGTCACAAAACTTTTGCATTCTCTCACAAAACTTTTGCATTCACTCAAAAAACTTTTGCATTCGGTCACAAAACTTTTGCATTCACTCAAAAAACTTTTGCATTCACTCAAAAAACTTTTGCATTCACTCACAAAACTTTTGCATTCACTCAAAAAACTTTTGCATTCACTCACAAAACTTTTGCATTCACTCACAAAACTTTTGCATTCACTCAAAAAACTTTTGCATTCACTCAAAAAACTTTTGCATTCACTCACAAAACTTTTGCATTCGGTCACAAAACTTTTGCATTCACTCACAAAACTTTTGCATTCACTCAAAAAACTTTTGCATTCACTCAAAAAACTTGCATTCGGTCACAGAACTTACTAAACTTTTGCATTCACTCACAAAACTTTTGCATTCACTCACAAAACTTTTGCATTCACTCAAAAAACTTTTGCATTCACTCACAAAACTTTTGCATTCACTCAAAAAACTTTTGCATTCACTCAAAAAACTTTTGCATTCACTCAAAAAACTTTTGCATTCACTCAAAAAACTTGCATTCGGTCACAGAACTTACTAAACTTTTGCATTCACTCACAAAACTTACTAAACTTTTGCATTCATTCACAAAACTTTTGCATTCACTCACAAAACTTACTAAACTTTTGCATTCACTCAAAAAACTTTTGCATTCACTCAAAAAACTTTTGCATTCACTCAAAAAACTTTTGCATTCGGTCACAAAACTTTGCATTCACTTACAAAACTTTTGTTTTCACTAAAGTTTTGCCAGTGAATGCAAAAGCATTGAAATTTAATCTTTCCTCGTGTCTCGTGTTTTTTCCATTACCGTGTCCCATTATGGGATCCGTTCACAACAATTAAAATGGGAAACACATGTACATGTGTGTTGCCAGTATGAATGTTCCCAGTTCAATAGCTGTTCAGTTCTATGCACAGCATTTGCAAACTGAGAGACAATTAGACATGATGCTGTTGATTCAGTCTATGATTATAGCGCCACTTAGCAGTCAAGAGCAGCAAATGCATGTTTCTGCTGAAATCTCAATCTGTAACGTTGTACTGAAGCAGGAACGTTGGTCTGATAGCTCAGGGTAAATGATCTGACCTGCGGACCACCATGATGATGCTGAGGAAGAGGACAGAGATCATGCCAAGTAGAAATAGGAGTGGAGTGTTTAAACAGTCTAAATCAAGAGACCCACGAGTGTAGAAACGGTAAAACACTGGAGAGTTTTCAAGAACACCCTGGAAAACACAGAACAGAAGAGAGAGAGAAAGAGCATGCAGTGTTGAAGACAGATAAAAATGAGACAGTGACCTTGTTTACATGCAAATAAACATAAATCTGACTGCCATAAACCATTAAGACAATATCCTGGTTAACTGAAATCCCCATACATTCATTTATATCTGTGCATGTACAGACAAAAACAATAGGCAGTTGTGAAATGTCAAGAAATAGAATAAAAACTGTTTTTACTACATTAACAGAAAGGAAACATAATTCAATATAATGCAGCATAACAAACCACATGACTTTTCTTGCTCTCTGGTCATCGAGAGTGAGTTTTCATTTATGGTAAATGAGTTAAGTAAATAAAATCTGAAAATGATGATCAGTGTGGAAATTAGAGAGCGATAATCATAAAATGACTTACTGATCCAACAAATATGTCTTTATATTCAAGGGGGATATTTTCCTGATGGCCTAAAAAAAATTGTATTTGACATATTAGATCAGTTTTAGTGTATCAACTCTAAAGGCCTGTTCACACCAAAAATGATAACTGTAAATTTTACTATAATGATAACTACATTAGCATTCACACCAAGGACAATAACGATATAGTTCTAAAAATCTAATAAGAATAGCAGATTCTACACAAACAATCATATTAACAGCACAGAGGAACGATATCATTGGAATCACTTTCAGAACAATTTTTACCAGCTGATGAACGATAAAAACACTGACAGCCAATCAGAATCCATCCTGCTTTAAAGAGCTTGAGCATTTAAAGGTGCAGTAAGCAATTTGTGAGAAACTCTGTTATTTGAAATCACCAAAACAAACACGCCCCTACCCAACAGGACCACACCCCTAACTTTATAACCCCGCCCACAAATTCATGAACGCACTATGAAACACAGGCTCCTCCCCCCCTAATGAGTGGACACGCCCCTCACTGCTGATTGGCTATTGTGTGCTTTGGTGCTCGGTCTGTTCCATTTCAAACAGCGTTTCTCAGAAATTGCTTTCTGCACATTTAAAGCGACATACAACAAAACTGCACCGCGCTTATAATAAACAGAAAGATATTGTGCGCTGGTGTGGACGCTAATATAGTTATCTTTATAGTTATTGGTGTGAATGAGCCTTAAAAGTGCACTGGAGTTTTGTTGTCCGCCACTTTAAATACTTGTGCTTTTAAAGCAGGACTGATTCCCATTGGCTGTCAATGTTTTTATCGTTCATCAGCTGGAAAAAAAACGTTCTGAATGTGATTCCAACGATATCGTTCTGAATGTGCCATTATCGTTATAGTTGTGATGTGAATTTTTATTGCAATATGCAAGAATATGCAGTGTTTTTTTGCAATATGCGATAAAATGCAACATTTTTATTGCAGTATGCAAGAATATGCAAAGTTTTTTTTTGCAATATGCGATAAAATGCAACATTTTTATTGCAATATGCAAGAAAATGCAACGCTTTTTATTGAAATATGCATGAATATGCAACGTTTTTTGCAATATGCTATAAAATGCAACATTTTTATTGCAATATGCAAGAAAATGCAACGTTTTTTATTGCAATATGCAAGAATATGCTACTTTTTTTTGCAATATGCGATAAAATGCAACATTTTTATTGCAATATGCAAGAATATACAACGTTTTTTTGCAATATGTGATAAAATGCAACATTTTTATTGCAATATGCGATAAAATGCAACGATTTTTATTGAAATATGCAAGAATATGCAACGTTTTTTTGCAATATGCGATAAAATGCAACATTTTTATTGCAGTATGCAAGAATATGCAACGTTTTTTTGCAATATGCGATAAAATGCAACATTTTTATTGCAATATGCAAGAATATGCAACGCTTTTTATTGCAATATGCAAGAATATGCAACAATACTTAATTTTGATTAACTTTTGGCTAAACAAGCTTTAAAATCTCGAGTAGTTTTGCTTGTCCTCGGAGTGAACGGGTCTGTTAAGAGACCACAGACTCTCGGCCAGTCTCAGTGTTCGTACCTGAGTTCTTCCTGAACACCAGCGTTGGCGCCAGCACAGATCCAGCGATGATCACGCAGTAAAGCAGGTTCAAGCACAGCAAGTACCGCAAAAACACAAAGTACGCCTTCACCCCGACACCAAACTGACCTGTGGATCAGATTCAGTTAACCAGTCTAACATCATCTACTCACTTGCACAGCATCAACATACTCATAGTGATGGCAATTTCAAAACACTGCTTCATCAAGCTTCGAAACCTTTACCAATCTTTTGCTCCGAATCAATGGTTTGGATTTACACTGTATTGACCACTAGGGGTCACAGTGGATACATACTCAACACTCACCTTCGATCTTATGAAGTGTGTGTCTCCATGGCAACAGTCCTGACAGGGCCCTGCCCACATGCTCCTTTAAGCGCCGCCTTGCGGTTTGCTGGCTCTGCCTCCACGAGTCCCAGTAGCCAATGCTGCGTCTCTGCACATGCTGCCTCTTTCTGATTGGCACATAACAAAACTGAAACACTGAAACTGACCACTAGATGGCATTGTGTTTGTGTATAATTCACTCAATCCACCACTTATAATAAAACGTTTGAAGGCTCCCCAATATAGGCTAAGATATTTCTGTATTTATGCTGTAATTATGAGAAAGCTGCTCGTTTCAACTTTTAACTGGGAGTACTGAACTATTACATTAACCACAATTCATTTTGTGATTTCAGAAGTTTGAAGAACCGTGTGCTTCAGTTCATTAAAACACCTTTTACTTGCTAAAAAAAAGTTCTAAACTATCAATCAGACGACAGATCGTGTGCAACAGGTTTTTCAGGCATTTTCGATCATGTTGATCATTTAGAGGCCTTTGAAATTTGCGTATCAAATATAATACAGTAGGCTTTATGTTAAAGTCCCCCCGTAGTCAATAATTTTATCCGTTAAAACTCATCTTTGATCACCAAAATGACATATTTAAACGTTTTTTCCTTGAAAAAACAATCTTCATGCCTTAAAATATCTTGAATGTAACTCGACACCCTTGCCTCATTTAGTATGCGTGGTTCTATGAATATGCAAATGAGCCCTGCCTCCACTCACTCACTCAGCTCAGAGATCCACTGGTTGACGATCACACGTTGATCTGATTGGTTACAAGGTAGTTTGTGACGTCAGAAACACCAGCGATTTCAAAGCGTGTTTTTGAGACTGTCTTTGGTTCACTGCAGTTTTAAGGAGGAAATACTCAGCAATGGTGTCGACTTATGAATTTACACATGGTTTGTCTTAAAGCACATTAAAAACACCACATAGACACATAAACAACATTAAAAGCTGGATTTTCACCACAGGGGGACTTTAATTCATTTAAATCATTTTAAGTCATCCTGCACCTGCTTTGGAAGTTTGCTGGCGCCCCCTAGTGGAGCCTCGCCTCTGTTTGAGAACCACTGCGTTAGAATACTACAAATGAGCAACTAGCACAACTAAAACTATGAACTAAACCCGTCATTTCACCGTCTATGTTAACTATAGACCCGATATAGTCCGGTTATGAGTAACACACTTCTAGCCAAAATAACCTTGAATGTCGTTTTTGCCAAAATAACTTGCGAGATGATAAACAGATAAAGAGATGACCGTAAACAGTGATTACAAGGTGTTTGGTTTCATTTCCTCACTCATTTCATTTCTTTGTGATCTAATTGATGACTATTCTATTCTTGGGCGATGGTTTAGACGTCTATTACATTTTCACTGACAGCCCAAATTTTGCCTTGTTTTAGCCTAGACGTCTGGGCTGAGTTTGGATGCTATTAGACGTCTTTAAAACGCAAAATTGTTTGCAGGGAAGCCTCTCACTCACTTGATGTCTCTCTTGTCCTGCAGACAGACAGGTAGAGCTCTGAGCGGGACACTGGGGTTCCAGGAGACTCTGTCCGTGTCCAAACTCCCATCGGGATCATGTGTGACAGGGTCTGCGTGAGGTCGTCGATGAGCCTGTGAGCTCGGCAACAGCCCGAATATCTCAGTCTGATAGTATTCACACGAGTCGCTGGACGCATCCGAGCAGCAGCTCTCATCTGTGCGGACAGACATCATTCATATCATCATATGATCGTTGAAAAAAATTGCTAGTAAATTTCACAAAAAATTACAAAGAAATGGCAAGTAACATTGAGTTAAAAGTGAAAGACTGAAATAGTATTTTCTTGTAAAACACTACAATAATCTTTGTTTTATTTACAACATTGGAAAAATATTTTTTAAATTGCAATGAAATAAATGCTTAATTTTTTTTTGTCTTGTCTTTTTATTGCCATATGCAAGAATTGGCAACGTCTTTTATTGCAATATGCAAGAATAAGCAATATTTTTTATTGCAATATGCAAGAATATGCAATGTTTTTTATTGCAATATGCAAGAATATGCAAAACAAATTATTGCAATATGCAAGAATATGCCATGTTTAACACTTTATTGCAATATGCAAGAATATGCAATGTTTAATGCTTTTTATTGCAATATGCAAGAATATGCAACTTTTTGGCAATATGCAAGAATTGGCACCTTTTTAAAAATTCAGTATGCAAGAATATCGCAATAAAAAAACTAATTCAAAGGGAAAGCAATATTATTGTCAGATATCTTTCCTCGTTTTAAGCATAAACTCACTTAATTTTGATAAGCTTTTCAGCAAACAAGCCCTAAAATCTCAAGTAGTTTTGCTTGTCAAGTAAATGTATCTTGATTTATTAATGTTTAGATATTTGTGCTGGAAAACAAGAATCGTTTTTGCAGTGAACTTTGAAAAAAAACATTTTTACAGTGCACATACATGCGTTCAGACACAAGAACACTAAAAATACTGTATTCTGATACTTTATGGAAGTTTTTTGTGTTTTGAAAACTGTTTTGGTGTCGTCTGGCCTTTAAAGCGAGTATAGAGGCGTGATGCAAACAAACCACAGAAGAAGGAAGTCAAGTCTGTTGAAACTCTAAATTATCGGAGGAATCTGATGTGCTTAAATGATTCAAACAAAAAGCCATGGTGTGATATATGATGTCCCTTGATCAATGATACTGTCACACACACACACACACACACACCTGATAGGAGTCTGTGGAAGTTTGCTATCCGGTCTTCTCCTTCCATCATCCGTCAGTGTGTCGAGGCCCTCCACACACACACTCATAGACTCGTATGAGCAGAAGACGGAAGACCTCGAGCGTGGAGCGCTTCTCTTCTCAGTGTGTTCTAATAAGAGAGTTTGCAGGAAGTCATGTGATGAACGAGTGGGTGTCGTGGAATCTTGAGTGACACAGAGTTTCAGATCTCGGCCAGGTCAGTACAGACGTTTGATGTGTTTCCGTCACTTACTTGCACTTTAGTTTGAGTGCTTTCTGACCAACACATTTAGCTGACTTTTTTCAGCTGTTCATAATTAGAATTTCAAAACAAACATTTTATTGAGATTATGCTTACAAAAAGATGAACCGTTTGGATGGTTGCTAAGTGGTCACCAGGATGTTGCTAGAGTATTTTGGGTGGTTGCTAGGGTGTTCAGGGTGGTTTCTAGGCAGTTGTGAGGGTGTTCTGGGTTGTTGGTAGGTGATTGTTATGCAGTTGCTAGGGTCTTCTGGATGGTTGCTATGGTGTTGTTAGGCAGTTGCTATGGTGTTCTGGATGGTTGCTAGGTGGTAGCTAGGTTGTTGCTGGGCAGTTGCTGAAGCGTTCTAAATGGTTGCTCGGCAGTTTCTGTGGAACTCGAGTGGTTGCTAGGGTGTTCTGGGTGGTTGCTGGGCAGTTTATATGGTACTTTGAGTGGTTGCTAAGCAGTTGCTAGGTTCTGAATGGATGCTAGGGTGTTGCTAGTCAGTTGTTTTGATGTTCTGCATGGTTACTAGGTGGTAGTCAAGGTGCTCTAGGTGGTTGCTAGGCATAGTACCTTGAGTGGTTGCTAAGAGGTTGCTAGGGTGTTAGGCAGTTGCTAAGGTACTCTGGGTGGTTGCTAGGCTGTTTCTAGGGTGTTCTGTGTGGTTTCTAGGTGGTTGTTAGGCATGGTACCTTGAGTGGTTACTAAGCAGTTGCTAGGTGGTTGCTAGGGTGTTAGGCAGTTGCTAAGTGGTTGTTATGCAGTGTCTAGAGTCTTCTGGACTTTTATGTATTTGAATAACACTTTCATCCAAAGCAACTAATATTGCATTCAAGGTTTATATTTTAATCAGTTCATGCATTACTTGGGAATCGAACCCATGACCTCGATGTTGCGAGCGCAATGAAATACTGTGAGCTACAGGAATGTGTAAATTACTTTGTTATTGTTTAAACGTTAATATTTTATTCTTATCCGGGATAAGATTAAAATAAATAAAACATTTGATAAACAAACTGATTTAAATAAATAAATAAATAATACATTTAACAGTACAGCACAACAATGAGTATATACTTTTTTTTATATATGGGTGATTCTTCAATTGGGGGCTATTTAGTCATCTTACATTTTGATTAATGAAATTTGGTTGAATTTTGTTAGAATTATGTCAAGATAATGTTTACATGCTTTGATATAAAGATATAATAATGGCCATGACTGTACTTAAATATAATTTGAGTATTTTATATCTATTTGCCAACTGGCACTGCAAAACGTCATTCCCGTCACAACATCAAAAAGTCTCATAATGCAAAGAATGTATCATGGAGATCATTTAAACTCATTTATCTTGCAAACATTGTTAACCTTCAACAATACGTATAAAAAACAAAATGTTTCCATTCAGCGAATTACATATATTTTCTTGTTCTTACCATCAAAATGTGTTTTTCTGTGTTCATCAAAGCACACTTTTGTTTAATTTCTGGAAAATTAATTTTAGATGTTTTTTCTTTGAATAAGTGGATGAGTATTTCATTAGGCTTTTCATGTAGCACCTCAAGATTGAACATAAAACAGTTTTAAAGGTATGTTTGCTGTAAATTAAGCAACGTGGCGGTAATGACATACTGCTCTGGTAATGACATAGTGTTTTGGTAATGACATAAATGAAAAGTGCATTGATACATAAAGCAAATTTAAAGGCTTAAATAATTACTTCTGGTGAGTGTTGTTGAAAGAAATGGACAGATTTGAGGATATATATATATAAATATGACACAACCATCAACTTGAACATGTTTATTTATCAGTAATTTGTTAGTCAGAAAAATATTAGACAACCTTAAAAGTATTGCTTAATTTAACAGACCTGTGTGTGTGTGTGTGTGTGTGTGTTTTACATCACTAGTGCAGTGTCCGTTCTCAGAGCATATAAGCCCGGCCCGTGTGAGGTGCGCCGCTTCCGCTCGCGCTGTTCTGTAGTTTACTAAAATTCTGAACGTGTCGCGTCTCGCATGTCCATCTATATTGCACCGAATGCGACACTGCACTCCTTTGTGAAGTCGATTGGATGAACGGTTCTCGAAATAATAAAAATGCAAACGGACATACCGACACATAGAGATTCCTGCCTTTATTAGAGAGAAGAATATGTTCAGCCCCCTCTCTCCGAAGGTTCGAATATTCAATGTTCACTACTACCGAAGCTTCGAAGCTCAAAAAATGGTATTCGGACCAGCCCTTAAATATCACACTATTATGCTTCTTTAACTTAATTTATAAACACATAATATGATATAGATAGTGACACAGAAAATGTCATTACCACCATCACTTGTCATTACCATCACAAGTTGTGTGTTGGTAATGATGTGTTGCGGTAATGACATTTTCATTTTTTTTCAGGAAAAAAGATGCTAGGTCATGGATTTGCTAACATCACTCAACAGCTAGTACAAAAAGAACTTTAAATACACATAAATCATGTGAATATATATATACATTTATCAACATATTGCTGCCACAGCATTTATGGTAATGACGCTGAATAAGTCTACTCCATGATCAGAAGGAATTCATGATTAAATTACTTTTTCAGACATCAAATATCACTGTTCTTTCATGGCTGACATGTGCTACCCTGCTAGTCTTCATTTCCATGGTTACGGCATAAACAAGTCTTACCCTCAAAAATATCCTTGTTGTAATCATAGACTGTCGTGGTAATGACAGTATTGTTGTGGACAATACTAAATTGTTAAAAATATTCACAAATTGCACAGACATGAACCCGAATTATGCATCAAGTGCCTTTTAAAGTTACTGTTTAAACATATATTGTAATTTTTTAATGAACTGATAACATTTTATCACATTTTCAGAGCAGATAAGTTTTAAAGTCTGGGTTGGGGACAAGGCCTGAGTAGCCAAATATTAGTGATGAAAACATTTTTAAAAATGGAAATCATACTGATTTTAGTGTATAACATTTTTTGGTGGTGCAATGAATATTATTTGAAATAACTAAACTATTTATTTTATAATATAGTATTTTTAACATGAATGTATAACCTGGGGACATAAAAGTTCCCCTAATTGAAGAATCACCCATATATATATATATATATATATATATATATATATATATATATATATATATATATATATCTGAATAAATGAGGTATTTATACATGAAAACATAGTCTAGGACAGGGGTCACAGTAGAAGGAGGATCCGGCATCTGAAGACTGAAAACCCCGCAAGCTCTTAATGTACTGTGATAAACATGCATTATTTTCTCGGTTGTGAGCTAGTAAGTGCTGCATATGTTACATGATTCTTTTGTGGTTGATATTTGCCCAGTCTTTTGGGAAAAGCTGCCACTTGACGTCATTACTAAAGAATCTCATGTCACATACAGACATTCACGCACACACACATCCTCTGTGAAAGACACTTCCTCCGTCAAAGCATCATGAGCTGTTGTGCAAGCTCAACAATACGAGGGGGGAGGAGGGAGAGAGAGAGAGATGAGTAAGAACACAGACCGCAAAGCTTTATCGGAGCAAAACGCGTCTAAACAGGCACTAAACTGAAGTTGCCAACATGTTCTGTTTGGTCAGAGTTGAATGGTAGACTGAGGCCTTAAAACATCATCATACTTCTTTGTTGTGGTGTAAACTCATCTAAACCTTCGATTTATGTGGGAAAACTTTGAAGAAGCACTAATGGTTTGTTAGGCCATGTCCACACTAATACGTTTTCGTTTGAAAACGCATCTTTTTCTCTCCGTTTTGGCCTTCCGTCCACACTGAGACAGCGTTTTTATTAATGAAAACGAAGCTTTTTGAAAACGCACTCCAAAGCGTATACATTTGAAAACGCCGTTTTCGCGTTGTAGTGTGGACTGTGAAACCGGAGGGATTTAAAAACGATGACGTAAATTTAGTCAGGTGACGCATATTGTACCAATAGATATTCATGTTTATACCAGTATTGTGCCTGTTATGTGCTATTCACTTTCACACTGTTGCTAAAAATATTCTACATTGCACACTCTTCATATCACAGTCCTGAAAAAGATGACAGAATTTACTCACATTTGCTGTCCTGCGGTAATACATGAGAGCAGTCGCGTTTTAGACCAAACATATGGTGTCTGCGTTCGACCTGGACGCAGTGGCGGAGCTAGGGGGTGGCCAGGGGTGGCCATGGCCACCCTTGGTCTAAGCTTGGCCACCCCTTTGGCCACCCCTCTCACAACTGCTGTTTCTGTCTCTTTTTTTATTGACAAAAATCGCGTTTTTTAAAACGCTGAACTGTCTCTTTAAGACCACAAAAAACGTGTGACTTTTCAGACGCACACTCCAACTTCACCTCAGCGCCAGGCGCAAGTCAAACGAGTGCGGAAATTTGCAAGTGCTGAATGAGCTTCAGCAGAACATCAGACAGTGATATGCACATAGTAAATATAGAGTCAATCTCAACTGGTGGGTTGCAAGACCGTTTTGAGGAAGTCGAATAGTGTGCAGTCAACAACAAACGTAATTCTCTTTTTTTCTGATGCTAGGCTACTTTTATTTTAGAAAATGTGTGTGAAAGCTTGTGACACTTCTGTCAGATGCTGAGAAAAGCGCGTTGTCCTTATTCAGTTGGCTATCTTCGGTAAGATGAGATGTTGTCAGGCCAAATGTCAGTAAAACTAACTAACTTTCCTGTCATATGGCTGACAGCCGTTGTACTGTGCTTGCGGTACGCACATCACGTGCAAATGCGGCGTGCTGTAGCCGTAGTTCTGTCGTCAATTAACTCATGAATCAAAAAGGCGATTAAAGCTGTCAAAACTGCATGCATGTATTTGTTATACATGTGTCACATGTGTCTGGATTAAAATATTCTGCTATGTGAGATCACAATATAAGGCACAAATGGATATGTAATGTTTTAATGTCCAAATAAATGTGAGCACTGTGCATTTGTACTAGAAGATATGCATTCATTTTGCGTTCATTTGTAAAGGACAAACAAAAATGGATAATTTTTAAATCCATAAAATAACTTAATTTTACATTCTGGCAACATTACATTATGAAAAACATAACATTTTACATTATGTGCTGTTGACTTACGCCTTGTTCACATTCTTGCACATGGGGATTCAAAAGACAACTTTTGTTTTCCTTTTTAATTTAGGTATGATAGAACTGTTGCAATTATTTATTTTGACAACTAATATAGAAAGTTAAACATTTTTTTTTTACAAACTCAGAATTGGTTGAAGAGTTCATTGATTATATAAAACGCATTGAAGGTTGAATAATCTTTGGACTACAGTATTATCTGCATGTTATCTCATCCATGAAGATGCAACAATGTAGAACAAGCTATTGGAGATTTTGAGAACCAGAACCAAGCTAACAGAGCAAGTTGAACTTTAGCTATAGTGTGTGCCCTTTTATTACTATTTAATTAATTTTAATATGAGGTGGTGGGTAATAATAAAAAATATATAAAATTCACTCAGTATTCCATGATTCCTAATTCACTACTATCTCAATTACAATTAAGTACAAATTAACTTTATTCAGTTGTGTAGGCACTAAAACAGTCCAATACATTATAGTCAAATTATTTTTTATGATAAAATAATTAAGATTTCTGTGCCACCCCAGACTGGTTGCTGGCCCTTGCCTGGCCACCCCTATGAAAAAATCCTGGCTCCGCCACTGCCTGGACGCATCAGTGAATGGTGAGATATTTTACTAAATAAAATTATCCTGTTATTGCGCGATAACTTCATTATTTATTTTTCCATCTGAATCATATCAGTGAGCTTTTGTGGGGTTTTACACATGCGCAGTAAAGGTGAATTTAGCGTTTTCAGGCGTTTTTCGAAAGTTTCTCATCCACACTGAAACGTCCAAAAACGCTTGAAAACGCTAGTGTGGACGGAGAGCGTTTATAAACGAAAACGCCGTTTTCAAATGTATCCGGATTAATGTAGACGTAGCCTGAGTTTTGTCTGTCAGGGTCAATGGACTCTCAACAATGAATCGGCTCATACCATTTTACATGAGTTTATTCACATGCACTTTTGATTTAATTCCTTTTCTAATATTATGCCCCTCATATACTGATACCACGCTTAATGCGATTATAGATATAGCATTGAGTATTTTGAGTGTTTGTACGAGATGATAAATTATTTCACCCCCCTACGGAAATGAAAGTGACTCGGTCCTAGTAATAATTCCGCAAACGAATTATTCATGTGAACCGGCTCTTTTTGGTGATTTAGTTGAACCGATTCACAAAGATCGCTGAGAGTTGGTTGAAATGTTGGAACCTCTGTGGTTGGAACAATAATGCAATGAACCGTCCGAACGAACCGATTCACCAAACTGATTCGGATGTCCAGACTCAACTCATTCGTTGTCATTAGAAGTTTCTCAATAGTCTCTCTACGGTAATCCATCGCGCGCGTCGGTGAGTTACATCTTATTTACTTTATTTATTGATGACAACATAATCTCGTTTGAGTTTGTTCGAGCGATAGAAGAGAAACTATCGAGATAAAGTTTAAATGAGTTTGAGAACTTGCGCGAATCAATCAGGTTCTGTTTGTGACTTCGATCGGCAGGTGTAACAATAATAAATCATCTGAGTTCAGTGTCATATTCATGTTTGTCACGTGTTTAGTGTTTACAGAGAGCTCGTTAATCAAACATTAGATGTTTAAAACCTGGAGATTTCAGAAGAACAGAATATCCCGTTACACATAAATATGAGACAGTGATCGTATGTGTTTTGGGTGTCAGACTCTGTCCGTATCAGAAGTGTTTTTGGTTATCAGAGGATTTTTGATGCTCAAAACTAGGTTTTCAAACAGCCAGAAAGTGTGATGTCACAGATTTGTCAAAGCAAGTC
>NC_139985.1:920991-945991 GCF_963993115.1 Abramis brama
TCATGATGTCATAGAGATGACCTCACTGGAGCTGGAGGAGGAGAGCAGAGGTCAGATCACCCCGCCCCTTTATTCTGCGCATTAATTATTATAATAAGGAATATTGTGACGTGTTTGTTCCAGGAAGAAACTCAAGACTACAATGGATTTTACTCTTTAATGCTTTGGTTGTGTGTGTGTGTCTCTCTCTCTGTTTGTGTGTGTGTGTGTGTGTGTGTGTGTGTGTGTGTGTTTGTGTTTGTGTGTGTGTCTCAGATGATGTCATGGATCTGGAGAGTCCAGTGTACCTTCGGGTTGACAGTGAGGAGCCTCAGCATACGGAGTGTTTGATTGGAGGACGCTGGTCATCTGACACACTCAAAGTCCTGTCCTCCATGCCCAGCCGCACCATCGGTGAGTGTGCGCGTGTGTGTGTGCGTGTGTGTGTGTGATGGGTAGATTTAGGGGTTTTGTTAGTGTGTGTGTGTGTGTGATGGGTAGGTTTAGGGGTTTTGTTAGTGAGTGTGTGTGTGTGTGTGTGTGTGTGTGTGTGTGATGGGTAGGTTTAGGGGTTTTGTTAGTGAGTGTGTGTGTGATGGGTAGGGTTAGTGTAGGGGGACAGAATATACAGTTTGTCACAAGTATATCAAAATAAACCTGTGTGTGTCTCTGTGTGTGTGTGTGTATGTGTGTGTGTGTGTGTGTGTGTGTGTGTGTGCAGGCCGCAGTCGAGGCGCGATCATCTCTCAGTATTATAACCGGACCCTCCAGCTGCGCAGACGCAGACAGAGCCGGCCCTCGATCCAGCACTTCCCTCGCTCCGCCAGACCCAGCATCCGCGGACACCGCGTGGAGACCGACCCCTACGAGCACGAGGAGGACGGTGAGCACACGCGAGCCCACAGCGAATCACAGTCCAGCGCGCAATAATCACGATTCTGAAAGAGTCTCTTCTGCTCAAGGCCGAGTTTATTTGATCAAACATACAGCAGAAATATTATCAATATTAAAAATCATAAATGTTTCTTGAGCATCAAATCATCATATTAGAGTGATTTCTGAAGGATCATGTGACACTGAAGACTGGAGTAATGATGCTGAAAATTCAGCTTTGATCACAGGAATAAATTACACTTTACTGTATATTCACATAGAGAACAGATGATTTACACTGGAATAATATTTCACTGTTTTTACTGTATTTTTGATCAAATAAACACAGCATTGATGAGCAGAAGAGACTCTTTCAGAAACATTAAAAATCTTAATTATTCCAAATTAATTATTCCTTTTGACCAGTATTGTATGATCTTTTCTATGTCATGCTCATCTTGTTCTCTGACTCTCTCTCTGTGTGTGTGTGTGTGTGTGTGTAGACAATAAGAGGGAGCGTTTAGTGAATAATCTGCAGAATCTGTCGGCGAATGATCGTGTGCGAATGTTGAGAGCGATGCCGCTGAGTCTCTCAGAGAAGAAAGAGCTCAGGTAAATCACACACACACACACACACACACACAGTGTTCTTTAGGTCTCGAAGCACTACAGCAAAATAAATATTGAATCGAGAGTCTTTAATCTCAATAGAATGTAATGCAACACAAACTTACACTTTTATGTATTTCACAGATGCTTTTATCCAAAGCGATTCGTGTGTAATATACAAAATAATGAAAAGACAATAAATGGACACACACTGTCTCCTATGAGCTGGTTCTGTTTAATGAAACGATTCAAAAGACTCACTTAATGAATGAATCACTTAATGAATCGGTTAGTGAATCAGATAAATGTTGCTAAAAACATTAAAATATGTTTTAAAACCAGTATTGTTTCGCTTGGTACACAGTTAATTTATTAGATTGCAAAAACTCATTCATGTTTGAAACATTTCTGTTTCCTAAAATCTTGTTTCTCTTCTGATATTGTGTGTGTTTCAGGATGTTGGTGTTGAATAAAGCCGAACACTCTCTGTCTCAGAATCTGATTCCCTGCTGCAGTCAGCTCAAGTATTACATCATCATCGTGAGTCATAACACACTCGTGACATCATCACGCATCATGACAGGGGTTTGTGGGTATGATCAGAATGGCGTATTGCTGAACTATATGACTTTGTTTCATTTGGATCCACTTGTTCTACCATTTCCAGTGCGATGAATGAACCAGATGTGATTTTAACCGTCGTTTTTAGCAGATTTTACACAAAATTGGAATCAAAAAGTATGTAGATGACAACAAATTTGCATATTACTGTTTAAAAAATTATTTTATAAAAAAATTGTTTTTATGTGAAACCGCATGCAAGACATTTTTAAAGAGGACTTATCATGCCCTTGTACAAAGTCTTGATGTTGTTTTGTGTTTTTCATGCTTGAATGGTTATTATTTGACATGTGTGTGTGAGAGAGAGAGAAAGAGGGTGTGTGAGTGTGAGAGAGAAAGAAAAGGATTGTGTGTGTGTGTGTGTGTGAGAGAGAGAGAAAGGGGGAGTGTGTGTCTGTGTATGTGAGAGAGAGAGGAAGTGTGTATGTGTAGATCAGGGTGTGCCAGCAGTTGTATGCTCTTGCAGCACAGGAGTCAGTGTGTGTGTGTGTGTGTGTGTGTGTGTGTGTGCAGCACGAGTGTGTGTGTGTGTGTGTGTGTGTGTGTGTGTGTGTGTGTTTGTGTGTGCAGCACAGGCGTGTGTGTGTGTGTGTTTGTGTGTGTGTGTGTGTGTGTGTGTGCAGCACAGGCGTGTGTGTTTGTGTGTGTGTGTGTGTGTGTGTGTGTGTGTGTGCAGCACAGGCGTGTAGTGAAAGTGTGTCAAAGTGTGACCATGTTTGTTTTGAAGGCTTTATTCTTACTTCTCTGTTTCAGACATGAGGAAACAGATGAACTCTAGTACTGAAGCTAATAATATACGTTCAGTTTCAGTGTTGCTTTATTGGCACGACACACACACGCACACACACACACACACACACACCTGAACATTTGCATTACAGTGAGATATTGTGCAAAATAAGTTCATTTCAATATATAATGTATAAAACATAAAAAAATAGTTTAAATTAAACCAAACTAATCAATGAAGGAAGTAACTCTATTTAATCATATCATTAAGAAGGATAAACTAAAGATGAATATTACAACTAAATATGCAAAATAATAGCATCAGCATAAATTTAGAGATTGTGTAATTTTTTGACTTTCTTAAGGATCCAAGAACCGAATGTTGTTTGTTCTGATTTTCTTCTACTTATTTTTCTGTCCTGAAAGTGAATGTGCATCAGAGACTGTAACACACACACATCCGTCTGACACTAGGTGGCGCTATAATGTCATTTGCATTTTGGATCCTAACTTTGGAAACCTTAGGGCTATCAAAATAACTCTGATTCGTCAAAGCATTGCAAAGATATAAGTTAATTAATTGGTGCGGCAACACCCATTTGTACGAGAATAATTACGATTTTTTTAATATTTCTAAAAGAGTCTCTTCTGCTCATCAGGGCTGCATATATTTGATCAAAAATACAGTAAAACAGTGAAATATTATTCCAGTGTAAATCATCTGTTTTCTATGTGAATATATAGTAAAATGTAATTTATTCCTGTGATCAAAGCTGAATTTTCAGCATCATTACTCCAGTCTTCAGTGTCACATGATCCTTCAGAAATCACTCTAATATGATGTCATAAACATTCTAATATGATGTCATAAACATTTATGATTATTATCAGTGTTGAAAACCATATTTAGAAGTTAATTAAATGGTGAGGCAACACCCATTTTTACAAATTGGCCTATATCTGCTGAACGCAATGTCCAAACTTAACGAAACTTGACACACAAAGACAACAGGACATTCTGAGGACATGCACCAAATTTCGTAATATTCCGCCAATAGGGGGCGCTACAAAAAAAACCCGGTTACACTTTATTTTAAGGTGTCATTGTTATAGTGTAATTATATATTTGGTACTGAGTAATATTAAGCAACTACATGCACTTACTATAGGGTTAGGGTAGGATTAGGGTTAGTTGCATGTAATTATGCATAATTTACTGTTATTACTATGGTAAGTACATGTAACATATGTAACAAGGACACTGTAAAATAAAGTGTTACCAAGAGACTTAAATGTCCTAATTGAACGAAGGCCTAATCCGAGCTTAATCTAAACCCTGTCTGTGAAACCAGGCCTATAACTTCGCAACTGTATGATCCATGAAGCTGAAAATTGGTATGCATCTTCTTTGTTGGGCATTCTAACATATTCTCTAACTTGACGCGGATACTTCAAAAAACATGGCCGCCAATCAATTTTCAGTGTCTAATATTTCGTGCATTGTGTGAAAATGAATGATATGTGAACGGGCCTCTAGGTGGCGCTATAATAAGCTGTGTGTTGTCTGTCAGGCGGTGAGACACGGCTGGTACGGCTGGCTGTCGTTCCTGTCCTCGCTCCAGTTGTGGCAAACGGCTCTGAAGTGTGTCGGCGGTCACTTCGGGACGGGCGTTCTGTCGTATTTTGTCTTCCTCCGAACGCTCCTGTTCTTCAACGTCTTCCTGTTCCTGGTCACGGGTTTGTTTCTGGTGGTTCCTCAGGCCGTTGTGGCTCCGGATCCGGGCCGGAACACCAGCGTCACGAGCTTGTGGGGGCTGGAGGTGCTGACGGGCTCCGTGAGTTCAGAAACACACACACTCTTATGCACTCTTTGATATTTACAAATGTGAAACTTTAACTTCGTTATGCAATGTGGAGCAAATATTAAAGGTCAAAAGATTGGATTGAGTCTCAAGAGTCTCTTCTGCTCACTAAAGCTGCATTTATTTCATCAAAAATACTGTAAAAATTGTGAAATATTATTACAGTGTAAATCATCTGTTCTCTATGTGAATATATAGTAAAATGTAATTTATTCCTGTGATCAAAGCTGAATTTTCAGCATCATTACTCCAGTCTTCAGTGTCACATGATCCTTCAGAAATCACTCTAATATGATGATTTGATGCTCAAGAAACATTTATGAAAACCGTGACACATTTTATTTTTCAGGATTCTTTGATGAATAGAAAGTTCAAAAGTGCTGCATTTATTTGAAATATAATCTTTTGTAACATTATAAATAAAGTTCTTTGATTAATTCAATGCATCCTTGATAAATAAAAGTATTATATATATATATATATCCCAAACTGTTCAATGGTTGTGAATCACAGTTTCCACAAATGCTCTGACATCAAAATGGCTGAAATATAGCTTATAATAACTTAAAATAAATAAATAATTAAAATAGTAATTCGAATTGACCACAGTTCAGATTGATTTATAAACCAGGTCATGAAAAGTTTGCATGAAATCAAAATTGACCCTATTTGTTTTTGTATTTTATTTTGGTCTCATCTGAGTATTCTCGATTCAAAATGTCATAACTTGACGTCTTTGATAAAGGCCACAGTGCAGTTCAGCCAATCGTTTAAGTACATTTCGCAGATTATTCCAGAATGTATGATAGAGTTCTAGTACAATAAATATTTGTATAATTTGAAATTTGAAATATATGAAGGCAATTTGCCTAAAAGTGCCTTAATGCCTTTATTGCTGTAAAGTGCGATGCTTCATGATCTCTGTGTGTGTGTGTGTGTGTGTGTGTGTCAGGGTTATTTCTCAGACTCTCTGCTGTATTACGGATACTACAGTCATCAAACACTACAACCGAAACACAGTTGCTCTAACTATCAGTCTATCAACGGGACGTCGTGTGGACTGTCCTATAACATGCCTCTGGTTTACTTCTTCACCATCGGCGCTGCGTTCTTCATCACCTGCATCATCCTCGTCTACACGTGAGTCTCTCCTGACAACATCACGTTTACATTTCAATTCAGGAGAACAAGTCGGCATGAAAGGGAAGTTGCGCTGGTCTTTTCTTCTCTATTGTGCCGTATATCAAGACCGCTTCTGGAACAAGAACAAATGTGGGCGGGGCTTGATTGTGTCTGTGGGGAGTTGATTGGCTGGTTGGATGGCTGTGGTTTGCTATTGGCTGATCTCATGTGAGTGACAGGTTATAGCCCCGCCCTCGTCATCAGAGAAGAGATCTGCAAGAGGAACTTATTCTGATTCAAGATTATTAAAACTATAATGATGATGTGCACCTATAAATCATTTACAATAAACACTGCAATATTCCATAAAAAAGACTTTTAAGTTAAACTTAAAACAGGAAATGCATGAACTGTACAGTAGAATGTGTGTCAAATGCATTAACGCAATGTAAATATACACTAACGGCCATAAGTTTGAAATAATTATGATTTAATGTTCACTAAGGATGAATTTATTTAATCAAAAATACAGTAAAAAAAAAGTGAAATATTATTGCAGTTTAAAATAAGTGTTTTTATGTGAATATATAGTAAAGTGTAATTTATTCCTGTGATCAAAGATGAATTTTCAGCATCATTACTGAAAATTCATTACATCAAAACAGCTGATTTACACTGGAATAATATTACACTTTTTTACTGTAAATTTGATTAAATAAATTCATCCTTAGCAAGCAGAAGAGACTTCTTTTGTTAAAAACATTAAAAAAAATATTTTGGCTGTAGTGTATGTAAATGCAAATGTTTTTACATTCCTGAATGACAACAAAATCAGATTGTGTTTACAGTAATACAGTGTTTACAGCAATACAGTGTTTACAGCAATACAGTGTTTACAGCAATACAGTGTTTACAGTAATAGTGTTTACTGTAATAGTGTTTACAGTAATACAGTGTTTACAGTAATACAGTGTCTACAGTAATAGTGTTTACAGTAATACAGTGTTTACAGTAATACAGTGTTTGCAGTAATACAGTGTTTACAGTAACACGGTGTTTACAGTAACGGTGTTTACAGTAATACGGTGTTTACAGTAATAGTGTTTACAGTAATACAGTGTTTACAGTAATAGTGTTTACAGTAATAGTGTTTGCAGTAATACAGTGTTTACAGTAATACAGTGTTTGCAGTAATACAGTGTTTACAGTAATAGTGTTTACAGTAATACAGTGTTTACAGTAATAGTGTTTACAGTAATACAGTGTTTACAGTAATAGTGTTTACAGTAATACAGTGTTTACAGTAATAGTGTTTACAGTAATACAGTGTTTGCAGTAATACAGTGTTTGCAATAATACAGTGTTTACAGTAATACAGTGTTTGCAGTAATACAGTGTTTACAGTAATACAGTGTTTGCAATAATACAGTGTTTACAGTAATACAGTGTTTGCAGTAATACAGTGTTTGCAGTAATACAGTGTTTACAGTAATACAGTGTTTGCAGTAATACAGTGTTTACAGTAATACAGTGTTTGCAATAATACAGTGTTTACAGTAATACAGTGTTTGCAGTAATAGTGTTTGCAGCAATACAGTGTTTACAGCAATACAGTGTTTACAGCAATACAGTGTTTGCAATAATACAGTGTTTACAGTAATACAGTGTTTACAGTAATACAGTGTTTGCAGTAATACAGTGTTTGCAGTAATACAGTGTTTACAGTAATACAGTGTTTACAGTAATACAGTGTTTGCAGTAATACAGTGTTTACAGTAATACAGTGTTTACAGTAATACAGTGTTTACAGTAACAGTGTTTACAGTAATAGTGTTTTTAGTAATACAGTGTTTACAGTAACAGTGTTTACCGTAATACAGTGTTTGCAGTAATACAGTAATTGTCTCTGAGTTCGCCCACACTGATTCTCCGTGCGTCTGTTTTCCAGCATGTCCAAGTCCTTCGGTCAGAGTTTCCGCATCGATAAATCTAAAGGCCTGTTGGCCATAAAGGTGTTCAGCTCGTGGGACTTTAAAGTCAGCAAGAAAAGCTCCGTCAGACTCCAGCGAGCGAACATCGGCACACAGCTCAAGGTCAGAACACACACACACACACACACACACACACACACACATACACATATACACACACACACACACATACACATACACATATACATACACATACACACACACACCACATACACACACACACACACACACACATACACACCACATACACACACACACACACACACGTATGGCACACTTCAGCTCTGTTATCTAGCGATTTATTATTAAGCGATAGATAATTCTGTATTATACATTTTTAAGGGCAAACAGAATTCGATACTCTCTCATCTGGAGTAGCTGAGGAGCTTTATCTTAAATCTTGTCAAGAATTTTACGAGCATGGGGAACGAGCCAGCAAACTACTAAGCCATCAGCTAAGGCAATCCGCAGAGGCTGGATTTATAGCAGAGATTAACACTCCAGAAGGGATAACCACAGATCAAAAAAGCATAAATAAACAATTCAGAAAATGTTATGAAGACCTCTATGCCACTGAAAATTGCGATAGCTCTGAGTTAGCTCAGTTTTTCCATGGTCTCGAGATTCCAACCGTAGGCCGACAAGACAGGGCAGATCTTGATAGTAACATTTCAGCAGCCGAAATTGATCGGGCAATTAAAAAAATGAAGAGCGGTAAAGCTCCGGGGCCGGATGGCTTCCCTATTGAATTTTTTTAAAAATTCTCATTTAAACTAACCCCTCTTTTAAAAAATGTATATACCGAGGCATTGGAGCGCAAGACTCTCCCTCCCACAATGACCCAGGCCACTATCTCAGTCCTTCTTAAGAAAGGAAAGGACCCTCATTTCCTCAAGTCATTTCGGCCGGTGAGTCTACTCTGCTGCGATTACAAAATCTCGACCAAGGTTCTGGCTAGTAGATTGGAGTCTGTTATGCTTACAGTGATACATCCAGATCAGACTGGTTTTATTGCTGGGCGGCAGCTTTTTGGCAACATATGAAGGCTTTTTAATATTCTTTACTCCCCGGAAACAGCAGAGGTTTTGCTCTCTCTCGAAGCTCACAAAGCATTTGACCGGATTGAGTATGAGTATCTTTTTGCAACTCTGGGGAGGTTTGGTTTTGGACCGGCTTTTTGTTCGTGGATAAGGATCCTGTATGCTACCCCGCAGGCCTCCGTCCGTACTAGTAAAATAATCTCCAACTATTTTCCTATAGGTAGGGGGACAAGACAGGGCTGTCCACTGAGCCCACTTCTGCCATTGCCACTCAGTAAGCAGCGCCTTACAAATAATCTTATTGTGAGTGGCTCACTTCGAATATGGTCCCAATTCAGGACCCACTTCAAACATAGACAGGCTATGTCCTCTCTCCCAGTCTCGGCCAACGCACTCTTTCCACCCTCACTCATGGATACAGCATTTAAGTCATGGTTCAGGAATGGTCTGAAACGGGTGAAGGATCTCTTTAAGGATGGTGTGTTCATGTCATTTGAGCAGCTGGTAGATGAGTATAATATCCCCAGTTCGCATTATTTCAGATATCAGCAGGTGCGTGTCTTTGTTCGGAAACATTTCCCTTCCTTTCCGTTACTCTCGTCAAATAACTGGATAGAGGAGTGGTTGGAGGGGGATCTAAATCAGAGAGGAGTGAGCAGATTATATGAGGATATTCAGGTGATCGCCTTGCCGTCACTTAGTCATATTAGGGCAGGATGGGAGGGGGAACTAGGATTTGGATTGTCGGACGTCTCCTGGCAAAGTGCAATTAAGAGAATACATTCAACTTCGATTTGTATCAGACATGGTTTGCTTCAGTTTAAGGTGCTCCACAGGCTTCATCTATCTAGGAGTAAGCTTGCCAGGATATATCCAGGTGTCGACCCGACTTGCTCCCGATGCCGTCAAGTTTATTTATATAGCGCTTTTCACAATACAGATTGTATCAAAGCAGCTTCACAGTATTAAATTAAAATAATACATCAATGCTTGTTTCTAGTGGAAAACGTCCACGTTTGGTAATGCTGATCAATAGTATTGTTGATTGATTAAACTAAATTAAATTAAATATCACAAATATCCCCAACTGAGCAAGCCAAAGGCAACAGTGGCAAGGAACCGAAAAACTCCATCAGGTGACCTAATGGAGAAAAAAAAACCTTGGGAGAACCCAGGCTCAGTCGGGGGCCAGTTCTCCTCTGGCGTTTATGAACTAGAGGTTGGATTTAACTGTAAGATTAAAAGTATTATATGAATGCCTGGCTGAAGAGATGCGTCTTTAATCTAGTTTTAAACTGGGAGAGCGAGTCCGAGCAACGAACAGTATCAGGAAGGCTATTCCAGAGTTTTGGAGCTAAATGTGAAAATGCTCTCCCTCCTTTGGTGGATCTGGATATCCTAGGTATGACCAAAAGCCTCAAATTTAGTGATCTTAAAGAGCGCGATGGATTATAGGGCGATAGAAGATCCGTTAAATAGACTGGAGCTAAACCGTTTAGGGCTTTATAAGTCATTAGCAATACCTTGTAATTGATA
The DNA here is from genome assembly GCF_963993115.1 of Abramis brama. Taxonomy (NCBI): domain Eukaryota; kingdom Metazoa; phylum Chordata; class Actinopteri; order Cypriniformes; family Leuciscidae; genus Abramis; species Abramis brama. Next base: position 931,354 of record NC_139985.1, read on the forward strand.
CGGAACTTTATAGGTAACCAATGTAGTGATGATAAAATCGGTGTTATATGATCATATTTTCTTGATCTAGTAAGAACTCTAGCGGCGGCATTTTGGACTAACTGTAGCTTGTTTATTGAGGATGCAGGACAACCAGCTAATAAAGCATTACAGTAATCTAGTCTCGAGGTCATGAATGCATGAACTAACTTTTCTGCATCAGAAACTGATAGCATGTTACGTAGCTTAGCAATGTTTCTAAGGTGGAAAACATTGGCTCCGTCAGGCTCCGGCTACCCTCTATCATATGTTCTGGGCTTGCCCAAAGTTAATACAGTTTTGGTCTTTAGTTTTTGACACTTTTTCTTACATTTGTGACAGAGAGATAAGCCCTGCAATATTTGGTGTGACCCCTGCTGGGATGGCGATATCTGGTGCATAATCAGACGCCATTGCGTTTTCATCTCTATTGGCCAGACGGCTTATTTTGCGCAATTGGAAGTCAGATATGCCTCCCACACACAGGCACTGGGTTTAGGATGTAATGGCACACTTGAAACTTGAGAAGCTGAAACACACGATCAGGGGTTCAACCCAGAGATTTTATACGGTCTGGCAGCCATTTCTGGATTTTTTAACTTACAATTTCCTGCTGGAAACACTGGGACATAATTGATTCACAGGCTCTGTAACTCTGTAATGTGTCAGTTTATCTTTTTATTTACTTTTATTTATTTTTTTATTTCTATTTTATTTTTGTTTATTGTCATTTATTATTGTGTATGTTGGGGTTGCTGTATGGGGACTTGTTCATTGTTTTATAAGTGTTTACAATTCAAAACCCAATAAAAATATTTGAATAATAATAATACATTTTTAAGGGCAGACAAGTAATTTGTTGAGGTAAATTTGTAAAGAGAGACACACGCCTGTGCACATGCATATTCAAACGCGCATATCTATAGACTAAACACGTGATACGCATGTGCACAACGTCAGTGTTTACACAGGTTTGCGATTTTAAAGCTTGTGCAGAGAAAAAAAAAAGTTAATTACTAATTATCTTTGCAACGGAAGTGAATCAATCAAAACTAACTTTATCTGGACAATAACTTTATTCTAGATCTGCTGTAAAGCCTAAACAATCTCTGTTACTGTAATCTCCTGTTATCACTGTAAAGCTGCTGTGAAACAGTGGATATTGTTAAAGCGCTGTATAGATGAAGAGGACTTGACTTATCTGTGTGTGTGTGTGTGTAGGAGCTGGTGGCAGAAGTCAACCGTGAGGAGCTGAAGTTCTCCGCTCTCCAGCGTGTGTTCCGGGTCTTCATCCACATGCTGGCGTGGCTCATGTGTTTGGGAAGCACGCTAGCGTGTGTTCTGGCCGTCTTCTACTTCTCTGAACACATGCACAAGGTACAGGATACACACACACATGCACAAGGTACCAGATACACACACACATGCACAAGGTACCAGATACACACACACATGCACAAGGTACCAGATACACACACACATGCACAAGGTACCAGATACACACACACATGCACAAGGTACCAGATACACACACACATGCACAAGGTACAGGATACACACACACATGCACAAGGTACCAGATACACACACACATGCACAAGGTACCAGATACACACACACATGCACAAGGTACCAGATACACACACACATGCACAAGGTACAGGATACACACACACATGCACAAGGTACCAGATACACACACACATGCACAAGGTACCAGATACACACACACACATGCACAAGGTACCAGATACACACACACATGCACAAGGTACAGGATACACACACACATGCACAAGGTACCAGATACACACACACATGCACTTTTCATTAATTTAAAGCCTCGCTCTGAGTTTTGCATGTTTCTTTTTCAAGAAATGACAGCGGCTGTTGCATTTCTATCGTACAGAAGTGACCAAATATTAAAGATTAAGTGGACATTTGAATTAAATGTTGTTTGGCCAATATAAATCGAGGATTTGATCATGTAGTGTAACAACAACTAACACCAGGCCGTTGGCGCCCTCTGCAGGCTTTTGTTATAATACATTATCTACATAAGTTATGTTTATATTAGTTTATATCATTTATTTTATGTGGTGTATTTTAACAGTGTTCAATAAAACCCATATGATATTTGAACCAATTTTTATTGCTTGTTATTATATGTGTTGTATTTTAAGTCATTTTAAAGGCTGTTGTTCACTTGGATCTATTTTTATTACCACACATTTTTATCCGATTACTTGATAAATCGATGGAATACTCGATTACTAAAATGATGGACATCTGCATGCATGTGCACGAGCGGAGACACCAGCTCAAGCTGAGATGTTTGTAATTGCAGAGAGACGTTGAATCTCGCACTCGAGCGAGCTCGTCTGACCATGTGATGCTGAAGGAGGCGAGTCTGCTGGCCGTTCCCGTTCTCGTGTCCTGCATTAATCTGATCCTGCCGGGATTCTTCAACGCCGTGGCCTGGATGGAGGAGTACGATTCTCCCAGCGTGCTCAACTACGTCTCCATCAGCAGGTAGAGTTCCCGCAGAACTCAACACACACTTCAACACACACTTTCACTCGGACCTTCCCAAAGCATTCCCTATACCCCTTCCAGAAGCTTAAGATCAAGTGACCATAACCTCCTTCTAGTCCCACACTCACGACTCAGACGGAGAGGGGATCGAGCGTTTCCTGTTGCGTTTCCTGTTGCGTTTCCTGAGCGTTTTCTGAGCGTTTTCTGAGCGTTTCCTGTTGCGTTTCCTGTTGCGTTTTCTGAGCGTTTTCTGAGCGTTTTCTGTTGCATTTCCTGAGCGTTTCCTGAGCGTTTCCTGTTGCGTTTCCTGTTGCGTTTTCTGAGCGTTTTCTGAGCGTTTTCTGTTGCGTTTTCTGAGCGTTTTCTGTTGCGTTTCCTGAGCGTTTCCTGTTGCGTTTCCTGAGCATTTCCTGAGCGTTTCCTGTTGCGTTTCCTGTTGCGTTTTCTGAGCGTTTTCTGTTGCGTTTTCTGTTGCGTTTTCTGTTGCGTTTTCTGTTGCGTTTTCTGTTGCGTTTCCTGAGCGTTTCCTGTTGCGTTTCCTGTTGCGTTTTCTGTTGCGTTTCCTGAGCGTTTCCTGTTGCGTTTTCTGTTGCGTTTTCTGTTGCGTTTTCTGTTGCGTTTTCTGAGCGTTTTCTGTTGCGTTTTCTGTGCGTTTTCTGTTGCGTTTTCTGTTGCGTTTTCTGAGCGTTTTCTGTTGCGTTTTCTGAGCGTTTTCTGTTGCGTTTTCTGAGCGTTTCCTGTTGCGTTTTCTGTTGCGTTTTCTGAGCGTTTCCTGTTGCGTTTTCTGTTGCGTTTTCTGTTGCGTTTTCTGAGCGTTTTCTGTTGCGTTTTCTGAGCGTTTTCTGTTGCGTTTTCTGTTGCGTTTTCTGTCGCGTTTTCTGTGCGTTTTCTGTTGCGTTTTCTGAGCCTTTTCTGTTGCGTTTTCTGAGCGTTTTCTGTGCCTTTTCTGAGCCTTTTCTGTTGCGTTTTCTGAGGTTGGGCCACGGTTTTTGATCCACTTCAAATGTTGACTACTGTATTTACCCTTTCATTTTCTCTTTTGGAATTATTTTTTTAAAAATCCGTAAGTTAAACATTCTGATCCATGAACCAAACCAGCCAGCTCTGAGATCAATCACAGTTTAGCAATAATATCAATCTTTTTTTCTTTTCTTTTTTTAAAACATTCTTTCAAACATGGTCATGAAGTGGCAGAAATGTATTTAAAAAAATTGTTAATTATTATTATTTTGCATATTATTCTTTTTATCTTTTACATTTTAATTTTAAAAATATTACAATTTTTCATTTTAAATCTTATTTTTATTTAATTGATTTATTTTTAAAAGTGACTTTATTGCAGTGATATAAAGGCTACTCTCTATTAAACGTTTTTTAAATTAAATTAAATTATTTACCAAACAACATATGGTCATGAAGGAAGTAGCTGACATTTTTCTTTCTTTCTTTCTTTCTTTCTTTCTTTCTTTCTCCCTCCTCCCTTCCCTGTGCCTTCCTCTCCTGTATTAATTTAGAGATTATGTATTCAAAATACTTGCATTGAGGAGTCAAGTAAGTTTCTTCAATGCGATGACATAAAAGCTTTAGACTCTATAAAAAGGGAAACTAACAATCTCAAATCTTACTGTGTGTCTGTTACATGTTATCATATAAAACAGTTTCTGCATGGAGATTTGAAAGGGCTTTCAGCAGGAAGCTTCTGTTGCACTGATTCACTTCATGTGTTGTTAAATGCTTTTCTTATATTTCCTCGTGTGTGGTGTGTGTCGCAGGAACCTGTTGTTGAAAGTGAGTGTGTTGGGAGTGCTGTGTCATCATTGGCTGGGTCGCGTGGCATCAGACCCCGAGAAGCTGGGCTTACAGGTGAGGTTTCAACTAAAAACATTAAACTTTTTATGCGTTTTGACCGTTCATTTACACGACAATGGTGTTTTTGGTGCCTGAAGTTTTGAAAACGGGTTTCAAAGTGCAAGTTTTTGAGAATGGTCTCCGTGTAAACAACAAAAACGTGAATCTCTGAAGACGATGATGTCATGCACATGCGCATTACGTGTTCAGTCTCTAGTGTTTCATCGCCATCTACTGGCCTGGCAGCAGAACACAGCGTTTTTAGTCGTTTTCGCGGATCCGTGTGAATGGGGATCGTTTTGACAGTGATGTCGTCTGTACGCGGAAAACTCAAAGGAAAAACCGGTATACCAGTTCATACCGAATACAGGAGTTTATTTTTGTTATAATATGAATTTTTAATATACCAGTGTATGTCGCATTAACAACAATGGGAATGCGACACTGTGTGAGAGGGTATTTTCACTGTTCACTGGTGATGCTCAGATGTGGTTTTGATGGTGGTGATGATGGTTTTGATGATGGTTTTGATGGTGATGATGGTTTGGATGGTGATGATGGTTTTGATGATGGTTTTGATGGTGATGATGGTTTTGATGGTGATGGTGGTTTTGATGGTGGTTTTGATGGTGATGGTGGTTTTGCTGTTGCAGTGCTGGGAGAGTTTCGTCGGTCAGGAACTGTACCGTTTCCTCCTGATGGACTTCATCTTCATGTTGCTGGACACTTTCTTTGGAGAGTTTCTGTGGAGGTGAGCAGCTGATGATATACAGTATGAGCTCAGGATCGTTGTTGCTAATAATTCAAAAATGTACTTGGACTGAAATCATTTCTGTTGTTGTGTTTCTCTCCGTCAGGTTGTTTTCTCAGAAAGCTCTGAAGAGGAAGAGGAAACCCGTGTTTGATATCGCCAGGAACGTTCTGGAGCTCATCTATGGACAAACTCTGGCCTGGTAAACATCCATCATTACCTGACTGTGACGTGATTGTTGGTCAGTGATGTGATATAACAGCACCTGTGTGTGTGTGTGTAGGTTGGGCGTGTTGTTCTCTCCTCTCCTGCCTGTGGTTCAGATTATTAAACTGCTGTTTCTCTTCTACATGAAGAAGGTTTGTTTGTCTGCTCACAATCATCAACATCATTGTGTTTGTTTAGACAAATAACTTTTGTAATAATATTATTAAAATATTAAAAATAATATTTTTTTAACAATGACTCAGAGGAATCATTTGCCAGCCAATTCACTAGAATGAATAGGATGACTCATTTGCGAACCAATTCACTAGAATGATTTGGGTGAATAATTTGCGAATTGATTCACTAGAATGATTTGGGTGAATAATTTGCGAATTGATTCACTAGAATGATTTGGAGGAATCATTTGTGAACCGATTCACTAGAATGATTTGGGTGAATCATTTGCGAACCAATTCACTAGAATGATTTGGGTGAATAATTTGCGAATTGATTCACTAGAATGATTTGGGTGAATAATTTGCGAATTGATTCACTAGAATGATTTGGAGGAATCATTTGTGAACCGATTCACTAGAATGATTTGGGTGAATCATTTGCGAACCAATTCACTAGAATGATTTGGAGGAATCATTTGCTAATCGATTCTCAAGAATGATTCTAAGGAATCATTTTCGAACCAATTCACTAGAATGAATCGGATGAATCATTTGCAAACTGATTCACTAGAATGATTCGGATTCGTCTGTGATTGTGGTGTGTGTGTCGCAGGTCAGTCTGATGATGAACTGTCAGGCGTCGGGGAAGCCGTGGCGCGCCTCTCAGATGACCACCATCTTCATCACACTCCTGTGCTTCCCGTCGTTCCTGGGCGCCTCCGTGTGTGTGACCTACACCATGTGGACGTAAGTGTGTGTGTGAGTGTGTGAGACCTACACTAAGTGGACGTGAGTGTGTTCACCATCGCATACTGCTTCTCATGGGGAAACTGATTTGCATGGTGATTCATCATGGTAGAAGAGTGTGTGTGTGTGACAATCTATATTGTTAAAAGCGCTGTATAAATGAAGGAGGCTTGACTTGACAAATACCGTGAAACCGGTTTAATTTTGAAAAGCACCATGATATGGACTTTTGCTCATACATCAGCACTAAAATGAATGGAGTTTTCCGTCCAGACCCATAGTGCTGTATTCACACACGCTGCTTCTGTCCCAGGATGAAGCCGTCGGCCGGGTGCGGCCCGTTTCGCGGTCTGAAGACCATGTTCCAGGCCGGGAAGCTGTGGGTCCAGAAGCTGGCGGCGGACAATCCCAATCTGTCCTGGCTGGCCTCGGCTCACACGTACCTGGTGGAAAACCCACTCTTCCTGTTCCTGTGCGCCGCCATCTTCCTGTGAGTCTGCGTTTCAAGTCCACTTTTTCACTCACCGGACAATTTAGCTACTAAATTTTTAAAGGGGTCATCGGTTGCAAAATTCACTTTTTGCATATAAATGTTGCAGTATGATGACACAACCACCATACAATGAAGAAAATCCATTCACTCCTTTTTTTTAATCCTCAAAAAGTCTAAACACTCTCAATAAATCAAGCCGTTTGGATTTTCTGAGCAATATGATGTCATAATGCTCATGCTCCGCCCACGACTGCGACTGTCCCGTATTAGCATATTCCCCGTATTAGCATATTGCCCGTATTAGCATATTTCCGCCCTCAGCCATTTGGATACTGTCCACCAAGGCATCACTTTATGTGTCTTGAGCAGTTGCTCATTATCATTTTATATTAATCATATTATAAGATTTTATTTATATTATAAGATTTTATCTTCTTTCTGTTCCCTTTTGCACATGGGAATTTAAATTATCTAAAGAAGAAAATGAAATGTTTTGTGTTTTACCATGGAGCAATAAAAATAAAAAAATAAAAAATTTAAAGAGACATGCACCTCATTATCATTTAAAGAGACATGCACCTCATTATCATTTAAAGAGACGTGTACTGAAACGGGTCGCTGTGAACAGAGCTGTTCTTGAGGAAGTAAAAGCGTGTTGTTTTATACAACTATTGAGGAATTTTTAACAAAAGTATGTTATAAACTTTACATGAAGACCCTAAAGAACCAACTTGTGGAAAATGGGCATCCGACGACCCCTTTAAGTTACCGGTCAGTTCAGAACTTCTACTAGCCAAAAAAATTAAAGAAATTAACCACATTAACTACGTCACAGCTTATGTATAATTTGGATTTCATTTGTAGTTCTTAAAAAGCGATTTCTGTAAAAGAAAATCTCTCCCTTTGCTTTGAACTTTGAGTTGTAACTTTGCAGATGTTGTTTATGCTCAAACAGCAACATTACACACTAACTAAAGTTAGAAAAGTCAAATCATAATCAACCAGCCCTTTAAAGTGATCTCTGGTGATCTCCATTGTTTTGTGTGTTTGTGTAGGATAGTGATTTACTTCCACAGTCAGGTGGTCGACGGTCAGCGGAAGATCATCGAACTCCTTCAGGAACAGATTGAGAATGTGAGACAAAAGAATCAAATGATTATGTAATGATTGAATCGTCTGCATGCAGCGGCGTAGCATGACATCACTTCCTGTTCTTGTTTATTCAGGAGGGCGGGGATAAGAAGTTTCTGATCACGCGACTGCAGGACATCCATGAGCGCAAGCGTGTCGTCTCACCGCGCGGCGTACGAGGAGCCAGCGAGGTACTGAATCACTGAATCACTGAAATGATTTGAGTCAGAATCATGTGCTGAAATGAATCCTTGGTTAAAGTGAAAGTGATTCAGTGCTAAATACTGTGTGATGAATCTGCCCGGTTTATTATCCTTTACCAAAACTAAAACTAACATTTTTTTTTTAAGAAATAAGATTAAATAAAATGAAATGATGATAGATTAAAATCGCAAACTGAAATAAGTTATCTTTTTTTTTTATGTTTGTTTCTGCTTTTGTTTAGATTTTGTATATAGTTTGGACAAAAGCATCTGCTAAATGTATAAATATATAAATAATAATAATAATTTAAAAAAAAAAAAAAAAAAAATATATATATATATATATATATATATATATATATATATATATATATATATATATATATATATATATATAAAACTATATGTAAAAATAAAATAAAAAAATAAAAAACTAAAATAGTGTCTTCTAAAATATGGGGGGATTTAACATTAATTAAATATAATAAAATCATGATATAAAAGGAATAAGATGAAAATCGTAAAACTAAACATGACACACTGAAATAAGTTTTTTTTTGTTTAGCATCTGCTAAATGCATATATATAAATAATAATGAATAATTAAAATACTATATATATATATATATATATATATATATATATATATATATATATAGTAAAAGAAATATAAAAAATATATATATTTAAAGTAAAAAATAAAATAAAGTAAAATAAAATAAAGTAAAATAGTGTCTTCTAAAGTATGGAGGGATTTTTAATTAAATAAATAAAAAAAGTTAATACATAATGAATATTTGAAACGCATCATGGAATGTTGCAATAAATAAATAAAAATTAATTAAATGTAAGCAAACAAGCAAGATAATAACCAACCAGCTGCAAATAATAACTAAAACTTAAATACATTAAACCTGTAAAAAAAAATATTCAGAATGACTAAAGCATGTGACAAACTGACAAAAAATGCAACCGATATGAAACTAAAAGCAGAATATGTAGAAGCTGATGATCTATAATGTGATGACAGCGAGTGAAAGACGTCAGTGTTCGCTCTCGTGTTGTTCATGAGTGTTTCAGAGCTGGTGTGTGTGTGCTTTCAGGACTCCAGTTACTCCTGACACTCGTGATGAAGGAGGAACTGACCGAACGCTCGTCTCTCACACACGCCGTGATGAAGATGAGGATGAAGAGCAGACGCCAGTAAAGCTGATGGTCAGAGGCTCACACTGCTGGGTTTGCTGGTTTCCAGTGAATCTGTGGAAACGACCCTTTATATGGTGATGGTGTTTCCTGCCGTCTTTAGTATCGAGACACTTTTTACTGTGAAACATGGATTAATATTCACTTCCTCTTCCCTGCCGCTCTCGGAAACTGGACCTTACGTTTTATGTACTGTGATATTAGTGAAAATATTTTAAATAAACATTTGTTTTTATTATTATTAAACTTTGCTTTCTTAATTGTTTTGATTCTGTTATGCAAGTCTGAAACAACTAGTACATTTTTATGTGTGTGAGTGTGTGTATATATATATATATATATATATATATAATGTATGTGTATGTGTATTTATATATATATGCATGTTTTTATATATATATATATATATATATATATATATATATATATATATATATATATATACATTTATATATGTGTGTGTGTGTATATTAATATTTCTCTTATATATAGATATCAATCTACATCTAAGAGAAATAACTATAAGTTGATATTAACAAAACATTTTAAAATGTATGTATATTTATTTATTAATGTATGTGTATTTATTTATAAATATATGTATATATATATATGCATGTTTATATATATATATATATATATATACATTTATATATGTGTGTGTGTATATTAATATTTCTCTTATATATAGATATCAATCTACATCTAAGAGAAATAACTATAAGTTGATATTAACAAAACATTTTGGCCACAATAATAACTGTTAATATTTTTTATGAAATCATGCAAATGAAACGGCAACATTCAACAGGTATGTACACTTAACACAAAATACTTTTTTCAGAATCACTCATAAATAAGTTTTACATAAAATAAATAACAATGTAGCTTAAGTTTGTCTTCTGTTTGAACATATTCTACAAATCACAATATAAAGGGTGAACGTCAGGAAACACGTCAAGAACATATTTCACCCCAAATTAAAAGAGAAAAATATAAGTAATATTTTATTTATACTTAAAAGTTTATTTTTTAGGACCATTGTGTTTTATTATTATTATTGTGATGTTTTTTGCACAACAATTAGTTTCTTTTTTGACATTTGAAGCACATGTTCTTGACAGGTTTTGTGAGATTCTCTGGATAATAAATGCATCCAGTCAGCTTTAGTTTATAGAGGTGTAGATGTTCATATGAAACGTGTGTGTGTGTGTGTGTGTGTGTGTGTGTGTGTGTGTGTGTGTCCATCTGTCTCTGTTGATTTTGGTGTCCAGATTTCCAGTTTTCGTTTGTGAAGTTGTTAAAGAAGAACTGAAGCGAGAGACTCTGAGCATTCATCATCATCATCATCATCATCATCATCATCATCGTCCTCTGAGGAAGAGTTCATCGCCATCGGCTGATTCTGGAGGTTATGGTTCTATCACACACACACCGTCCCGAACACAGCCTTCAGATTCTGCAGTTCAGGATCACAGCTGATCATAATTTAGAAATTACTGAAGCCCATTTACACCGCATAAGAAAAAAATCATGCTCTGGTAAATCATAATTCTGAGAAAATACGATTTTTTTTCTTCTTTTTGTTATGATTATTACATAATATATCATAATTTCAACATGTCATAATTTCATCTTTTTAAGTCATAATTTCGATTTAGTATGCCATAATTTTGTTTTTTTATGTCATGATTGGCTTGTCAATTGCAATTCAACTTTTTAAGTCATAATTTTGACTTTATCTCATTATTTAAACTTCTTAAGTCATAATTTCGATTTAGTTTGCCATAATTTTGTTTGACTTTTGTCTCATAATTATCAGTATGTTACAACTATGATTTACCAAAGCATGTTTTTATATTTTTTTATGTGGTGGAAAAAGGCTTCATATGAATCAGTGCATCTACACTCATTTGTCCTCTTTTTAAGATCGTCACTATTTTATACTTTATCCAAAGGTATATAATTAATAAATTACCTAAAAATGGGTTGTTCCTGAATGATCCTGCCTTTTTCATCGAATCGGTTGAGTCAGTGATTCAATGACTCGTTCATAAAGAAAGTTACTTTGTTCGTTCCCGAATGAATCAGCCGCTTCGAATGAATCAGTTGAGTGAACGAATCAATGACTCACTGATTAAGAAACCTACAGGTGGGTTATGTTTCATATTTAAAGTATAATTTAATTTTCCCCAATATTTCAGTATCCATAAATCTACACTGTATGCGTCCCCTTACATTTAAAAAGGTTAGAAAAGCTGCCTTTATAAAGGTCAAAATGCCCCAAGAAATCAATTTCGGGGTAAACATCGCCTCCTAGTGGAGAACTTCATTTCTGCCACTGCTTATTTTTCCGTCTATAGTAAAGCACACGCTAACTGATCACAAACACCATTACATGACACAAGGGACTCAGACAGGGCCGGACCCGCCCTCGAATGTTCCGAGGCTCTCCGATTGGTCGGTCCGCGTGTCAGGTGCCGTTACTGAGCATGCCCAGGAGTGTGTCGGGCTCCATGCCCTGCTGATGAGCCATGCGCTGCACGTCGAAGCCCAGGTGTGTGAGGAACTGGACCACGCTCATCTCCTGCCCCGTCAGGTGCTCTCTGACCCTGGGACACGAGGGGTTGCAGTGGGGCCACGGACAGCTGTCAATCAAGTGCACGGGACAGCCCCTGGGCGGAGCCTGAGTGATGCTCCCGTTGCCGTGGTTACGGAGGCTGCGGTCCCAGCACTGAAGCGCTCGGGGAAGCGAAGTACCTTTCACATGGATGTCCATCCAGTAACTGAAGACACAAGAGTTGGTGTGCAGTGTGTAAATATGATGAGTAACACTTTACAATAAGATTCATTAGTTAACGTTCGTAAAGTGTTAGCGTATGATGATTGTTCATTATGATCTGCATAGTTACTCACTTCCTGGTGATGATCTCATGGGACAAACAGGCTGGAGCAAACAGGGCCCTGTCAATCAAACAATCAAGAGCCAATCAGAGAGCAGCGTGACACGGTTCAAACACAGGAGAAACGCTAACACTTTACAATAAGGTTCGTTAGTTAACATGAACTAATGAACAATACTTAGTATTAATACTAATACGTTATTAAAATCAAAGGTTGTATTAGTTAACATTAGTTAATGCACTGTGAACAAACAATGAACAGCTGTGTTTTTATTAACTAACATTAACAAAGATTAATAAATATAGTGATAAATGTATTGCTCATTGTTAGTTCATGTTAGTTAATACATTAATGAACCTTATTGTAAAGTGTTGGAGAAACAGGATGAACCCTTACGGGAGGTTTTTGAGTGTGTTTCTGAGTTCGCTGCCCAGGTTCTGGATGTATCGCCACTGGTTCTCCTGGACCGGCTGACCCGTCAGATGAACATTATCAACCATCAGCTGAGCTTCATCGAACAGCCACTGGACCACAAACACCGGGCCTGAGAGAGAGCGGGGCGAGAGACACAGACGCAGAGAGAGAGAGAGAGAGCGGGACGAGAGACACAGACGCAGAGAGAGAGAGAGAGAGCGCGGGGCGAGAGACACAGAGAGAGAGAGAGAGAGCGGGACGAGAGACACAGACGCAGAGAGAGAGAGAGAGAGAGAGAGAGCGGGACGAGAGACAGACGCAGAGAGAGAGAGAGAGAGCGGGGCGAGAGACACAGAGAGAGAGAGCGGGGCGAGAGACAGAGCGAGAGACACAGATGCAGAGAGAGAGAGAGCGGGGCGAGAGACACAGACGCAGAGAGAGAGAGAGCGGGGCGAGAGACACAGAGAGAGAGAGACAGACAGAGAGAGAGCGGGGCGAGAGACAGAGAGAGAGCGAGAGACACAGATGCAGAGAGAGAGAGAGCGGGGCGAGAGACACAGACGCACAGTGAGAGAGAGAGAGAGAGAGCGGGGCGAGAGACAGACAGAGAGAGAGAGAGAGAGAGCGGGGCGAGAGACACAGACACAGAGAGAGAGACAGACGCAGAGAGAGAGAGAGAGAGAGAGAGAGCGGGGCGAGAGACAGACAGAGAGAGAGAGAGAGAGAGAGCGGGGCGAGAGACACAGACACAGAGAGAGAGACACAGACGCAGAGAGAGAGAGAGAGAGAGAGAGAGCGGGGCGAGAGACGCAGAGAGAGAGAGAGAGAGAGAGAGAGAGAGAGAGCGGGGCGAGAGACATTTTAAAAGATAATTGCGACTTTTTATCTCCCAATTGTGTGTTATAAAGTCAGAATCTCGAGGTATAAACATCCTATTAAAAAAAAAAAATAGGAACAGCCTATTTTTAAGTCATTTACTAATTGATATTTTGAATTATTTTTTATTATTACATTATTACATTTTGATTATAGTATTTATAATGTCAATTTTTCATCTAATATTTAGATTTTATTTCAGCTTTATTTAAATTGCCAAAAACGACACTACAAGTAAAACCGTAGTGTTTTCATCACTGGTCATTTAGAGATTTTGGGCTGTCTGGCGTTTCATAATGTCATTCAGACTGAGAGAAACATCCAGAAGTGTTTCTTCTATCGCACTCGATCTCTGTGTCTGTCGGAAAATCTCTTCACACACACCAAACTTTACAGTTTTATCCATATCTAAAATATTCTGGAGGTTTGATCATATATTATTCACCTGATTTATAGGACATTTTACAAGCAGAAGGTGAAAATTAATTTTTGTTCTGTCTATTGACAGTATTTTCTGAATTATATAGTGGTAAAAAGAGAAATCCAAAATCCCCTCAGTAAAAACCTGTAATATGTCCACAAAATCAAGAATTTGGAAACTGGCTTTATCCAATGTTCAGATTTCTGTGCTGGAAATTTATGTAAATGAGTGCATATTTAATTAGATGATGGCTCATTTGCATATTGAAACACAGCACTGGTTTTGCACTGGTGTGTGTGTGTGTGTGTGTTTCAGGCACTAGAGGGCAGTGTGGACTCACGTACTCTTCAGTGTTGGATGAACCTTATAGCCGAAGAAGCAGTTCCAGTCCTCGCCGTGATGCGCTCGACTGCAGAGATCCGGGACCACACTGTGCCAGAGCCTGCACACACACACACACACACACACGTCAAACAACAACCACAGGAGCCCGTTTCTGACACATCAGAACAAAAACATCATGAAAAAAAAAATACTTTGTACTAAGTCATAATTATGAGATTCTAAAAAATCCAAATAATCATACTGTCATAATTATGACGTAAAAAGTCAAAATTATGACATGCTGAGTCATATAACATACTATTATGACCAGGGGCGTAGTTTGTGGGGGGGGTTGGGGGGGAGATAACCCCCCCAATATTTAAATCT
>NC_139985.1:950991-953491 GCF_963993115.1 Abramis brama
AGTTTGAGAGGTCAGAGGTCAGGTTCAGAGGTGAGAGGACAAAGGTCAGGTTGATAGGTCAGAGGTCAGGTTGAGAGGTGAGAGGACAGAGGTCAGGTTGATAGGTCAGAGATCAGGTTGAAAGGTGAGAGGTCAGGTTGAGAGGTGAGAGGTCAGGTTGAGAGGTGAGAGTTCAGGTTGAGAGGTGAGAGGTCAGGTAGAGGTGAGAGGTCAGGTAGAGAGGACAGAAGTCAGGTTCAGAGGTCAGTGGTCAGGTCGAGAGGACAGAGGTCAGGTTCAGGGGACAAAGGTCAGGCTGAGAGGTCAGAGGTCAGTTTGAGAGGTCAGGTTGAGAGGTCAGAGGTCAGGTCGAGAGGACAGAGGTCAGGTTCAGGGGACAGAGGTCAGGTTGAGAGGTCAGAGGTCAGTTTGAGAGGTCAGGTTCAGGGGACAGAGGTCAGGCTGAGAGGTCAGGTTCAGAGGTCAGTGGTCAGGTAGAGGGGACAGAGGTCAGGCTGAGAGGTGAGAGGTCAGGTAGAGAGGTGAGAGGTCAGGTAGAGAGGTGAGAGGTCAGGTTGAGAGGTGAGAGGTCAGGTAGAGAGGTCAGGTTGAGAGGACAAAGGTCAGGCTGAGAGGTCAGGTTCAGGGGACAGAGGTCAGGCTGAGAGGTCAGTTTGAGAGGTCAGGTTGAGAGATCGGAGGTCAGGCTGAGAGGTCAGAGGTCAGGTAGAGAGGTCAGAGGTCAGGTTGAGAGGTGAGAGGACAAAGGTCAGGTTCAGAGGTCAGGTTGAGAGGTCAGAGGTCAGGTCGAGAGGACCGAGGTCAGGTTCAGGGGACAGAGGTCAGGTTGAGAGGTCAGAGGTCAGGTGGACGTGACTAACCTGTCCTGGTGGAAGGCCATTTGCTGGAGCTCATGAGTCGCCTCATGTTCTCGTATCTGCTGTCACAGGTGTGTTTGCTGAAGCAGTACCATCCACCTGAACAACACAAACACTGTTACATAACACACACACACACACTCACACTCACTCTCACACACACACACACACACACACTCTCACTCTCACACACACACACACAGAACTGAACGGATTCACTCACCCTCCAGGAACATCAGCCATCTCCTGCTGCCTTTGGACTCCTTTATGTAGTAACTGAATCATAAAAAGACATAAATATGATTCATATCTGTAAGCTCATGAGACATTAGATGAGTGTTTGATCAGATTATTTACCCGCAAATTTTATTGCCTCCCAAAAGAAAGAAGCGATTCTGAAACGAGTCTTCAGTAATTCCAGTCTCACTTGAACAATGTAATAAATTTGCATAATGCCAGCCTATGGGCTTCATTGGCTGTGCGTGAACAACATCTACTTTGCCCCGCCCTCAAACACTCTAGATTGGGCCGTCTGACCAATCAGAGCAGAGCAGCTCTCAGAGAGGCGGGGTTTAGAGAGACCGAATCGTTTCAGACACTGTGAGAAGAGAGCTGATGTGCAGTGTTTGTTATGAGAAAATTAAAGTGTTTTTGACCTTCGATGCATGTGAACCTGTTGCAGGAGACGATAACACTACACCAGGAGCCTTTAAAATGCATTTTAAGCAGACAATGTAAAGCAACTGATTAACACAGGTAGATTTGAAAAAGCATGGTAAGATTATTATTTTTTTAGATAGAATTTTGGGATTTTTAAGATTTTAAAGAAGTTTTTTTTTATTTTTTATAAATGTTCATATAGAAGTTTTTATGGTTTAGCGACGCAGAACCACGTGCGCGTGAAGTCACTCTTCTCACCTGTGGCGCGTGCGCGAGGACAATGAGCGTGCGCGCGACACACACACACACACACACAGTTATTCGCTTATTTTACTCAAACCGCCCCGAAGATTCCAAGACGAACCGAACCGCAGCGATTATCCCCGGATCTTCTCTGCTGTCTGGGAATGTGAGGAATTAATATCTCACTATAATTATCCGACATACACATACAGTCATGCCAAAATTTACTCAGACACCTTCAACATTTCTCACATTATCACAGTTTATTCGCTATAGTTTAGAAAATGGTAATAAAATATGAGCAGAACTCAGTTGATATTTGACTGGTTTTGTCCGTCCTTCTGTTAGACTGTCTCACAGAGGAATTATGTTGAATATCTGTCAGCTGTTAAATTTAACTACACAATTAGATAATACCAGTTTAGCTCGACCAATCACCAAGCAGTGCTTCATTTTGTTCAGTCTGTGTGTAAAAAGAGCATTAGCAATTAAAGAAAAAACACTTGCTCAGGTCAAAGTGTCAATCATTTTTGCTCCCAAATTGTTATAAATGTCACTGGTAGTCGCTGTATGAAGAGTTTCTGGGTGTAATATGTCACAGTTTACTTTATTTTGCTCTCCTCTCTCACATAAATGAACTATAGTGTCCTGATCACACTAGTGAAAAAAAAAAAGCAAAAATGATATCTGGTGTCTGGATTATTTTTGGTTTGACTGTATGTATATATATGTACACATAT
>NC_139985.1:958491-960991 GCF_963993115.1 Abramis brama
TGACACACACTCCTCCTGACATACACTCCTCCTGACACACACTCTTCCTGACACACACTCCTCCTGACACACACTCCTCCTGACGCACACACCTCCTGACACACACACCTCCTGACACACACTCCTCCTGACACACACTCCTCCTGGCACACACTCCTCCTGACACACACTCTTCCTGACACACACTCCTCCTGACACACACTCCTTCTGACACACACTCCTCCTGACACACTCTTCCTGACACACACTCCTCCTGACACACACACCTCCTGACACACTCCTCCTGACGCACACACCTCCTGACATACACTCCTCCTGACGCACACACCTCCTGACACACACTCCTCCTGACATACACTCCTTCTGGCACACACTCCTCCTGACACACTCTTCCTGACACACACTCCTCCTGACACACACAACTCCTGACACACTCCTCCTGACGCACACTCCTCCTGACGCACACTCCTCCTGACACACTCCTCCTGACACACACTCCTCCTGACACACACACCTCCTGACATACTCCTCCTGACGCACACTCCTCCTGACACACACTCCTCCTGGCACACACTCCTCCTGACACACACTCCTCCTGACACACACTCCTCCTGACATACACTCCTTCTGGCACACACTCCTCCTGACACACACTCCTCCTGACACACACTCCTCCTGACATACACTCCTCCTGACGCACACACCTCCTGACACACACTCCTCCTGACATACACTCCTTCTGGCACACACTCCTCCTGACACACTCTTCCTGACACACACTCCTCCTGACACACACAACTCCTGACACACTCCTCCTGACGCACACTCCTCCTGACGCACACTCCTCCTGACACACTCCTCCTGACACACACTCCTCCTGACACACACACCTCCTGACATACTCCTCCTGACGCACACTCCTCCTGACACACACTCCTCCTGGCACACACTCCTCCTGGCACACACTCCTCCTGACACACTCTTCCTGACACACACTCCTCCTGACGCACACAACTCCTGACACACTCCTCCTGACGCACACTCCTCCTGACGCACACTCCTCCTGACACACTCCTCCTGACACACACTCCTCCTGACACACACACCTCCTGACATACTCCTCCTGACGCACACTCCTCCTGACACACACTCCTCCTGGCACACACTCCTCCTGACACACACTCCTCCTGGCACACACTCCTCCTGACACACACACCTCCTGACACACACTCCTCCTGACACACTCTTCCTGACACACACTCCTCCTGACACACACTCCTCCTGACACACTCTTCCTGACACACAATCCTCCTGACACACAATCCTCCTGACACACACACCTCCTGACACACACTCCTCCTGACACACATTCCTCCTGACGCACACTCCTCCTGACGCACACTCCTCCTGACACACACTCCTCCTGACACACACTCCTCCTGACACACACTCTTCCTGACACACACTCCTCCTGACACACACTCCTCCTGACGCACACACCTCCTGACACACACACCTCCTGACACACACTCCTCCTGACACACACTCCTCCTGGCACACACTCCTCCTGACACACACTCTTCCTGACACACACTCCTCCTGACACACACTCCTTCTGACACACACTCCTCCTGACACACTCTTCCTGACACACACTCCTCCTGACACACACACCTCCTGACACACTCCTCCTGACGCACACACCTCCTGACATACACTCCTCCTGACGCACACACCTCCTGACACACACTCCTCCTGACATACACTCCTTCTGGCACACACTCCTCCTGACACACTCTTCCTGACACACACTCCTCCTGACACACACAACTCCTGACACACTCCTCCTGACACACACTCCTCCTGACACACTCCTCCTGACACACACTCCTCCTGACGCACATACCTCCTGACACCGACACTCCTCCTGACACACACACCTCCTGACACACACTCCTCCTGACACACTCTTCCTGACACACACTCCTCCTGACACACACACCTCCTGACACACACACCTCCTGACACACTCCTCCTGACACACTCCTCCTGGCACACACACCTCCTGACACACACTCCTCCTGACACACTCCTCCTCTTCCTGATACTGTTTGTTGCTCAGACTCGCTCTCCCAGTTTAAAACTAGATTAAAGACGCATCTCTTCAGCCAGGCATTCATATAATACTTTTAATCTTACAGTTAAATCCAACCTCTAGTTCATAAACGCCAGAGGAGAACTGGCCCCCGACTGAGCCTGGGTTCTCCCAAGTTTTTTTTTTCTCCATTAGGTCACCTGATGGAGTTTTTCGGTTCCTTGCCACTGTTGCCTTTGGCTTGCTCAGTTGGGGATATTTGGGGATATTTAATTAAATTAATCAATCAACAATACTATTGATCAGCATTACCAAACGTGGATGTTTTCCACTAGAAACAAGCATTGATGTATTATTTTAATTTAATACTGTGAAGCTGCTTTGATACAATCTGTATTGTGAAAA
>NC_139985.1:963491-980991 GCF_963993115.1 Abramis brama
TCTATCTATCTATCTATCTATCTATCTATCTATCTATCTATCTATCTATCTATCTATCTAATTTCTCTTATTTCTCAGAATTCCACTACAACGATTTAGCAGTTCAAAACAACACATGTAGGAACTTCTACATTTTTGTGGCTCATCAAGAAAACAGTTTGTGAATGCAGTGGTTTTCAGACTCATTCCGCAGAATCCTGTGAGATGGGACAGTGCAGATGTTTGGAGAGGCTTGGAGAGTGTTTGAGGTAAGTAATGATGTGGTGAACACGAACAGTCCATCAAACTGAAGTTTAATACAAACTGCGGCTTAAATATCAACATTAGAGTTCAAATGACAGTCATCATGGTGGAACATGAACAGACAAATGTCGCATGTTAACTGTGATGAGGAACGCATAAAGTTTTGTCAAACAAACATCGTGACGTCACAGAGTGTCATGGCGGCGAGCAGTTCAGCTGTGTCAGTTTTAACTCCGAATGGAAGAAGACAAACTGTCAAAGTGTCTCCAAACACACCTTTATTACAGGTACGAACTCACTTACATACTCGTGAATCTAATCGCGAAGGCTGTGTGTATGTGTGTGTGTGTGTGTGTGTATACTGTCTCGAAACCAATTGGGATGCTTGCGTTTTGAGTCAGCCGAACTAGTAAGCTGCCTACCTAGTGACAGGACAGCAGTTTCGGGCAACAAAGATGCAGTGAGCTTCGATCTATTGTTCATTTTGGGCACCATACTGTGCGTGACACAGTTTTGGCCATCATAAGCGCATTCCGGACTAGTGAGCTGCCTATTTAGTGCCCTAAACAGCCTTTGTTTTGGGGCGTCATATTCAGGTTGAGCTGAGCTAGTAGCCGACACTAAAATACTTGTCAACAATGTTAGTCAACAAAATAAAACGTCAGTGATGATAAATGCATACATAATGCGTACGTGCATAATTTGAATATTAAATAATGAATTCAATGTTCATAGATAATGAATATTAAAATGTTTATTTCTGCAGGTTCTTGAGGATGTGTGTAAGAAGCACGGCTTTAATCCAGATGATCATGGACTGAAGTGAGTTTAACCTGTATATATATTTCTATAATTATATATGTGTGTGTTTGTATGCGTTTATGTATAAATATATGTAAACAATGTGTGTGTATGTGTGTGTCTGTTTGTGAGTGAGTGATTGTTTGTGTGTGTGTGTGAGAGAGAGAGAGAGAGAGAGTGAGTGTGTGTCTGTTTGTTTGTGTCTGTGTGTGTGTGTGTGTGAGAGTTAGTGTGTCTGTGTGTGTGAGAGAGAGAGAGTGTGTGTGTTTGTTTGTTTGTGTGTGTGTGTGTGTGTATTTGTGTGTGTGTGTATTTGTGTGTGTTTGTATTTGTGTGTGTTTGTGTGTCTGTTTGTGTGTGTGTTTATGAGTGTCTGACGGCTCACTGTCTCTCTTCATCTGCAGGTTTCAGAGGAATGTTCTCGATCTGACTCTGCAGTGGAGGTTTGCTGGTCTGCCGAACAATGCCAAGCTGGAGGTGGTGGTGTGTGTACGGCAGCCGGCAGGAGCCGAGAGCGCGGTGTGTGACCTGTGTGTGTGTGTGTGTGTGACCTGTGTGTGTACGGCAGCCGGCGGTAGCCGAGAGCGCGGTGTGTGACCTGTGTGTGTGTGTGTGTGTGTGTGACCTGTGTGTGTACGGCAGCCGGCGGGAGCCGAGAGCGCGGTGTGTGACCTGTGTGACCTGTGTGTGTACGGCAGCCGGCGGGAGCCGAGAGCGCGGTGTGTGACCTGTGTGTGTGTGTGACCTGTGTGTGTACGGCAGCTGGCGGGAGCCGAGAGCGCGGTGTGTGACCTGTGTGTGTGTGTGACCTGTGTGTGTACGGCAGCCAGCGGGAGCTGAGAGCGCGCTGTGTGTGTGTGTGTGACCTGTGTGTGTACGGCAGCCGGCGGGAGCTGAGAGCACGCTGTGTGTGTGTGTGTGACCTGTGTGTGTGTGTGACCTGTGTGTGTACGGCAGCCGGCGGGAGCTGAGAGCGCGCTGTGTGTGTGTGTGTGACCTGTGTATGTACGGCAGCCGGCGGGAGCTGAGAGCGCGCTGTGTGTGTGTGTGTGACCTGTGTGTGTACGGCAGCTGGCGGGAGCCGAGAGCGGTGTGTGACCTGTGTGTGTGTGTGTGTGTGTGACCTGTGTGTGTACGGCAGCCGGCGGGAGCTGAGAGCGCGCTGTGTGTGTGTGTGTGTGACCAATGCTCATATGATGAGTTTATCCCTCTTTCAATAACTAAAAGAAGAAAAAAAATACAAGATTGTAGTGTGTTGCTAGATAAAGAGTAACTGATAACTAAATAATATCGTTTGTAGACGAACTTTGATGTTGGCTTGAGAAGCAGCCAGAACATTTGTAGTAGGTTTAACAGCTTAAAGTTGAAAGGTTTTCATTTTAAAGGTTTTAAGTTTGAAATAGTTTTAGTTTAGTAGTTTTAAAAGCTAGAATTCTCTGAAACTGCTTCTGCCAGCAGGTGACGTGAACATTACGTAAGAGTTTAGTGAATATTACTACATTATCTCTCAGAAACAATGCGTTTTCTGTCGTCTGTATGAGTGTTATGATCTCAGCGTGTCAGAATTAACTATTAACTCCACCAAGAGTTCACTGCATCACACACTGAAAAAATAATCAGCACCTTCTTCGATTCCTCACTTCAAAACATTTATTTCTCCCCTTTGATCACACGCATTCAACACACGCATTCACACCAAGCGTGCCGCACAAGCCCTGAAAAGTGAAGCCAAAACGTCTCGATCGCCCCCCAGTGACTGGTCCTAGTATAGGTCATAAGCCCCGCCTCCCCATGTTATTCAACGGGACGTGAGACCAACTAAACAATTAAATTACACTTCAAATATCTTTTTTCCAAAGGTGGTTTATTTAATTTGCTGTCGTTTTTATCACGCTGATGTAAGTTCAAGTGTCTGTTTCAAAAATAAGTTGTTTTTTAGTTAGTTACGTGATGCGGTGGTGTAACGTCATGATGGACAGCTGTGATTGACAGGTTCTCGAGCGAAGTAGTCACTGAAGCACCAACGGACATTTTTTTCGGGATCTTCGGAGGACTGAGGAGATTGCATTTACTTTATTTTAACAAGCCTCTTGTCGTACTGCAATCAATTTTTTTAAAAGTATGCAGAATCCACTCTCCCTGAGTGCATTCTGCGAGAGTGAGGGCGGAGCGTTGATTTCGCGGCTTTACTTCCTGCTCACTACTGCGCAGGTCTGGTCCCGAGATCGCTACTGCGCAGACTCAAGTTCCAATATGTCAGCGCCATATCGGGACTCTGGCGGCTTCAGTTCTCATCAATGGAAGAGAGCGAAGGGGCGTCGTCCATCTTTTTTTACAGTCTATGATTTACACGCATTCAACACACGCATTCATCACACGCATTCATCACACGCATTCAACACACGCATTCACCACACGCATTCATCACACGCATTCATCACACGCATTCAACACACGCATTCACCACACGCATTCATCACACGCATTCAACACACGCATTCATCACACGCATTCAACACACGCATTCACCACACGCATTCACCACACGCATTCACCACACGCATTCAACACACGCATTCACCACACGCATTCAACACACGCATTCATCACACGCATTCACCACACGCATTCATCACACGCATTCAACACACGCATTCAACACACGCATTCATCACACGCATTCATCACACGCATTCAACACACGCATTCACCACACGCATTCAACACACGCATTCATCACACGCATTCAACACACGCATTCAACACACGCATTCAACACACGCATTCAACACACGCATTCAACACACGCATTCACACGCATTCAACACACGCATTCACACGCATTCAACATACGCATTCACACGCATTCAACACACGCATTCAACACACGCATTCAACACACGCATTCAACACACGCATTCACACGCATTCAACACACGCATTCATCACACGCATTCAACACACGCATTCAACACACACATTCACACGCATTCAACACACGCATTCACACGCATTCAACACACACATTCACACGCATTCAACACACACATTCACACGCATTCAACACACGCATTCACACGCATTCAACACATGCATTCATCACACGCATTCAACACACGCATTCAACACACACATTCACACGCATTCAACACACGCATTCACACGCATTCAACACACGCATTCACACGCATTCAACACACGCATTCACACGCATTCAACACACGCATTCACACGCATTCAACACATGCATTCATCACACGCATTCAACACACGCATTCAACACACATTCACACGCATTCAACACACGCATTCACACGCATTCAACACACGCATTCAACACACGCATTCACACGCATTCAACACATGCATTCAACACACGCATTCAACACATGCATTCACACGCATTCAAAACACGCATTCAACACACACATTCACACGCATTCACGCATTCAACACACATTCACACGCATTCAATACACGCATTCACGCATTCAACACACATTCACACGCATTCAACACACACATTCAACACACGCATTCAATACACACATTCAACAAACGCATTCACACGCATTCAACACACGCATTCACACGCATTCAACACAATATATAAAACTATATAGATAATATTTATAGAAACTATACTAGAAATTTATACAAATTTAATTTGTGGGTTTCATCAGACTGCATTTTATTATATTACACATCACGAGACGACACAACATTTTTATGTTACAATGATTTTATGTAAGGCTAAATACTTATAGCTAGAAATATTAAATCATTGAAATGTATACAATTAGTGAAACAAATCAAATAAAAACACATGGGAATGTGGGTAACAGTGTTGCAGATTAAGCCTAAATGAATATGTCCCTCAGTAGTGGGAGTTCGTTTGAAACAAATGTTGATAGTAGTTGTAATTGGTTGTAGTTTAATATTTTTGCTAGAACAAACATTTGATGTGTTTAAAATGACCTATTTTTTCATGCAGTTATGTAATAGTTTATAATAGCCTCCTGGGAACGTGCTTCGTTTCCACTCCGGTGTAATTAGGCCTGTTGATTATATGTTTGCACGTTCATGCCGTGTTTGTCAGTAAACATCCGCGCGTCGTTCTGGCCTGAGCACATGAAAAATGAGTTTTGAACATCCTCACTTATAATATATCAGAAAAATAAGCATGAATCATTCATTCGTATTGTTTACAGTGAGTGTAAATGCATAAACACTTCCCGAGCTTGTTATGTTTCCTTCTTCCTGTCAGGCTGTGATTGTACGAGGAGCTTGTTAGGTTATGACATCAGCGCTCCGGATCGATGACATCATCAGTCCCCCCCCCCCATCCCATCTGCTGTTTTATGGGAATGTGTTTATAACGCCGAATGTTTGAGCATTTGTAGCCGTACGGCTGGATGAAAGGGAAAACGAACATCACGCTCTCTTTTAATTGAAAGATGATTAATGAGCGGGTTGGTCGTAAAGCATGATGGGTAAATGGGTCTTCCCGCCAGCGTTTGACGGCTGTTCTGCCTCACACTTCAGGCATGTGGAGGGAGGAAAAATGCTCGGCCTGTCCAAGTGTGTGTTTGCGGTTCAGATCGTATACACACACACACACACGCCTTGATGAGCTGCCCGGCTCCGTCTCACACACTTCTGCTCAATTACAGCATGTCCTGCACGCTTCTCAGGGTTTATCTATCAGTGGAGGCTTTTATGAAATGACTCTGGCTCTAGACGAGATTTCAGGGTTTTTATTTTCCACACTTTCTTTGAAATGCATTCAAGAGTTTTAAGACTGTTTGGATCAGCTCAACGAGATTTCTTTGTTGTCTTTTCAGTGTTTCATGGAGATAAATGCACCGTTATTTGCTGTAAAGATTTTCTCTGCTGAAGGTTTATTATTGTGGTGTCGTTGACTTCTGATTTCCATAAATGTGCAAAAAGTTTTACACAAGTTGCGGTCTAACTTTATTTTTTACTGAATAAAACAGCCAAAGATTTGTTTTGATACAATTCAGATCATTCAGCATTGATTGAAAATACAAAAACTAAAAACTAAGAATCAGTTAAGAATTATTTTTTTTAAAGAAATTTATACTTTTAATCATCAAAGACTTAAATTGATCTTTTATAACAGATTCTATTTCAAATAAATGATGTTCTTTTGAACTTTCTATTCATCAAAGAATCCTGAAAAATAAAATGCATCACGGTTTCCACAAAAATATGAAACTGTTTTCAACACTGATAATAATCATAAATGTTTCTTGAGCAGGAAATCATCATATTAGAATGGTTTCTGAAAGATCATGTGACACTGAAGACTGGAGTTATGATGAATAAATTAATAAATTACACTTTACTATATATTCACATAGAAAACAAGCTGTTTTAATATTACACTGTTTTTACTGTAGTTTTGATTAAATAAATGCAGCCTTGGTGAGCAGAAGAGACCTTTCAAAAAACTGAATTATTTCAAACTTTTGACCTGTATTGAATTTATTTGTAGTCTAACTAGGCAGTAATTCTGATTAATCAGTTTTTAAAATGTCAAAATATTTTTTTATAACATATTTTCCACCAGTTCTAATGTTTTCTGCTGTGTGTTTTCTGGTGTTCAGGTGCGGATCGCCCTGCAGATGGAGGACGGCTCTCGTCTTCAGGGCTCTTTCTCCAGTGGACAGACGTTATGGGATCTACTGACCCACTTTCCTCAAACCAGGTGTGTGTCGTTCTGTCTGCGAGGGCTGCAGTTGTTTAATTTTTTAATGTGTAATTTATGAGGGAATTTATGTGCGTGTGTGTGTTCTTTCTGTGGATGTTTGTATCGATTGAAGTGAAACACATTCCTCCTGCTGAGGTTTTTAAATGCAGCCAGATCGTGTGAACCGTGAACACTGTGTTTTATGAGCTCTCAGTGCCGCTGCCAAACTCTTTAAACTGTTCTCACAGTCTCCTCCCACTGATACAGCAGGCCCCTCCCCACACTGACCACTCCCCCTGCTCTCACTCAATCACTGATACAGCAGGCCCCTCCCCCCTTCCCTCACTGACCACTCCCCCTGCTCTCACTCAATCACTGATACAGCAGGCCCCTCCCCCTTCCCTCACTGACCACTCCCCCTGCTCTCACTCAATCACTGATACAGCAGGCCCCTCCCCCTTCCCTCACTGACCACTCCCCCTGCTCTCACTCAAGGTGTGTTGGACATCGGCTGGATGTAACCGATCGGCGAGAGTAGCCGTGCCGCGGGAGGAGCTGCAAACGGAGACGTGAAGTCGGACACTTTCTGGTTCCCGTAGTGACCTCTCGCGTGGTGTTCGTATACTTTACCACAGCTGAAGTGAAATAAATGCAATATTTGCCAAATAATACACAGATGTTTCAGAGACATTTTCATTCAGTACTTTATGTACTGCTTCATACAGCGTCTGTTTGAACAAGAATAAAGTTCAACATGAGCTACTATCAATGAAGTGGAGTCTACGTTTTTTAATCAGTTTTAATTTGATAAGCATGACACAATATAACATCGCAACGACATGAAAAGAGTGTTTACTGTTATACAAAACTGATTTGTGAGCTTTAGAGGAACTAAAGGTGTTCGAATAAACACAAAACACACGTGATCGTTGTCATGCGGTGAATCCGGCCAATCGTGGAACAGCTGTGTCGTCATCACCCAATCGTGGAACAGCTGTGTCGTCATCAGCCAATCGTGGAACAGCTGTGTCGTCATCAGCCCTCGTGCAGCCGCTCTGGAGAAGCTGCGCTGGCTGAGTTCTCCGGCTACTCTCGAGTCGCTCTCGCGGTGCTTTGATGGCACACGTCACAGTCACGAGGCATCGACGCTGTATCAAGTCGGACAAAATGTCTAACCGGCATGCACTGCTTCAAGTCAGCCGCCGATCGGTCTGCGCAGAGCTGCATGAAGTTGAACAAGCCTAATGATACAGCAGGCCCCTCCCCCTTCCCTCACTGACCACTCCCCCTGCTCTCACTCAACCACTGATACAGCAGGCCCCTCCCCTTCCCACACTGACCACTCCCCCTGCTCTCACTCAACCACTGATACAGCAGGCCCCTCCCCCTTCCCACACTGACCACTCCCCCTGCTCTCACTCAATCACTGATACAACAGGCCCCTCCCCCTCACTGACCACTCCCCTTCCCCTCACTGACCACTCCCCCTGCTCTCACTCAACCACTGATACAAGTACACTGAGATTCCATTTGTTTCCATGTTTTTCTCTCTGCACTCTTTCACAAAAACAGCTGTATGGGAAGTGAATATGGGTCAGTAAAAACTGACTGCTGTTCTCACTGCAGGAATCTAATGTATATACAGTAAATGCAACACATGTGTTTTGTGTTGCTCACATGTCATCCAGCAGACGCACAGATCAGAGTCCAATGTGTGTTTTTGTTTGTTCTCCTCCTGACAGATATTTTGATCTGTTTCCTTCCCGCAGGACGTCTGCTCTGGAGCCGTCTGGACACACACCAGTGTGTGTTTACATGAGAGACGAGGTGAGACCGACCGCTTGATCTCTGCGCTTCGGTATTAAAGTCAACATCAAATCAAAATCACTTCATTTAAGATTTTTTCCTGCTGATGAACGATAAAAAATATTGACAGCCAATCAGAATCCAGCGACATATGATAAAATTGCTTATATATAGAACAATATTGTGCGCTGGTTTGGACTCTTATATAGTTATCGTCATCTTTATAGTTATCGTTCTTGATGTGAACGTGCCTTTACGATCGCATGTATTGCATTAGGGTCAGTTTTGATCCAGAAGTGAACTGTGGCTTTTAGTCTAATTGAAAATATTACTTCTATTAGTTAGATTTGTCTCAAATTTCTTCTGTAAAATACATTTATCCTCTTTGCTGCATCTCGCACACACTATTAAGACTGAATTTTGTTGGTAAATTTTCTTATGCATGCAAAAATAATTGTTTTTAAAAAGAAGGAAAATTATGATTTTGAATTATGAAGACCTGCCAGACTTTTGGGTGATACACGCATACATATGTGAATGATTTACTCGCAATGCAGAGGGTTGTGCAATCCTTGAAAAGTTCTCAAATATCTTTGCAGGCACTAGTATCATACAAAATGCAAAATATAAACATTTTCTAAAAATCTTTTTCCAGCATTATAGGACAAGTTGTAGAAAATAAAATAGTCTGAAACCTAAAAATTGACTGGTATATTGACTATAAAAATTTATATAAAAAACATTGTTTTGGTTATAGAGTCTTGTTTTCCTGGTGTCCTCTACATGCATGGGACAAATCATAAAATATTAATTTAAGAACAAAATATATATATTTTCTGCCCTTTGTTGCTTATGCTCCAAACAATGTACCAGTAATGATGTAAGGAAAAAAAATGACACACTTTTTTTCTGAGTTTTAGGAGGTCCGTCTTACCTTTGGGGGTTTAAGTCAAGTCGGAGGTTATTCTAACTTATTTACAATGGGTTTTTTAACATTCTCTTTATCTGGTTTTCCAAGATGTTTTTGTACTTTAACATAACAAATCTAACACAAATAAGGGTTCAGTAATTGCTGATTTCTTAAAATAATGAATAAAAGTTCTCAATACTATGTAAAAAGTATCAGATTTTTGATGAGTTAGATTTAGAATTAAGTTTTGTCTTAAGAATGTTATTATCTTTTTTTTCGTAAGATTTTTACTTCTGGGAATACAAAATATTTTTAGGATTCTTAAAAGGTCAGAAAATGAGACGAATGTTTGGTGAATCCGGCAGGTCTTTTTGTGGATCATTAAAACACACCGGAAAGACAGAATATTCCATTGTGTAATTAAATAGAAAGTAGTAAACACCGTTTCACGTCTTTCTGTCCTTGTTTAGGTCAGCGGTGAGGAAGCACTGAAGACGACGACTCTAAAGTCTCTGGGCCTCACGGGAGGAAGTGCCATCATACGGTGAGCTCTCAGTGCTGATGTCACATCCCTGTCTGATTTAATTTTATTTATTTATTTATTGCCATAACAAACAGATTGTCTGGAATATAACCCAAGCGTTACAAAGAATGAAATACTTTGATATATGATGATAAACATGAATGTAAATATTGAATGTCTGTTAGATATGTGCTGAAAGGCTCTAGCTCCTCATGTCCTGGTGCGACAATGGATACGGTCGCCATGCCAATGGATGCTGTTGCCACGCCAACGGATGCTGTTGCCACACCAACGGATGCTGTTGCCACACCAACGGATGCTGTTGCCACGCCAACGGATGCTGTTGCCAAGATGACCGTATCACAGCCGCCTCCTCCAGAACCATCAGCCTCTGTTCCCGTGGAAACCCCGGCTCCGCCCACTGAGGCCGCCGCCCCATTGAACCATCACCCTGTCAAACAGGAAGAGGAGGAGCCAAACACGAGCCGAGCGCGAACAGTGCGGCCCAAAACTAGTGAGCATCAGGTGTCCCAGATAACGGAGGACGACGAGAGACCGGGGACGTCCCAACAGTCCCGTGACTCCGCCCACTCAACCACGCCCCCTCAGTCCCGTGGCTCCGCCCCCTCGGCCACGCCCACTGACTTTGTGCCATTTTCGGGAAGCGGACAGCGTCTGGGAGGACCTGCGGGACTGAAGAGCTCGACCTCGTGGTCCCCATGTGTGTCCGGCAGCCCTCCCAAAGCCAAAAAACCCAAACCCAGCCATGAAATCAAGGTATTATAACAAATATTAAACACTGATAATAATCATAAATGTTTCTTGATCATCAAATCATCATATTAGAATGATTTCTGAAGCATCATGTGACACTGAAGACTGGAGTAATGATGCTGAACATTCAGCTTTGATCACAGGAATAAATTACATTCTAAAATGTATTACATTAGAAAACAGTTATTTGAAATTCTAATAATATTTCACAATTTTTGCTGTATTTTTGATCAGATAAATGCAGCCTTGCTGAGACTCTTTTAGTAACATTCAAAAAATCTTAATTCCAATCTTTTGAATGGCTTTTTCATGAAAATCTTCTCACACATCTCTAGCTCTTTCATGTGTTTTTTTGTTCTCTGTAATGTTGTATTTATTTGAGAGACGGGCGGTGTGTTTTTGTCAAGTCTGAATTCAATCACGCATCACCACATTTAGATCCCATCACACAAACAACACGTGTTTTTCTTCATAGCTGGTAGACACACACCACACACACTCACAAACACACACACACACACCTCTCTCTCAAGCTGAAGAGTTTTTGAATGTGTTTCTCGTGTCTTTTAGAGATCAGTCAGCGCCAAACAAGCGTCGAGGGATGAAGAGGAACCTGACGAATATCTGGAGGTAAAAACACACACGCCTCACACACACATCGGCCTATTTAACAGTAGCGTTCAATGGAAGGCATTTTCAGCCCAATTTAAATAAATTCATTAAATCACACAAATAAACAATTAAAACCAGTTTAAACAATTCATTATGGAAATTGTTTGCAAAATAGGTGCCAAAATTAAAAAAATTATTTCATGCACCATCTCCGTCAGATCTAAAAATAAAAAGCATTTGATGATTTGAAATTCAACTTCGATGCAAGAAATTGCAAATACATACAGCTTTTTATCAATGCACACGCAATAATAGTGACACGATTCAAATAAAATAAATGAAATGTTCTTATATTTATATATTAATATATTTTTAAACATGCATTTATTATATTTTCCTTATTTTATTTTCTCTTTTATTTTCTTTTTTAAAGTCAACTTGTATGCAGATTCTATGTAAATCAGTAGGCGGGGCTGTTTTCTATGCTTATTGCATGTTTCTCATTAATGCAAATTTCTTTATCGCAGTAACGTGTCAATAACCGTGAGTGTGTGTTGAGTTAGTTGTCACATGTTAGTGTTAGCATGCTCATTGATTGTGTCTACGTCCAGCCGATCGACAGGGAGCCGCTGGTCTTCCATCTGGACTCGGGAGCCCGTCGCCATGATGACAGAGAACTTCCCGACGAGTTTTTTGAGGTCACCGTGGACGACATTCGGAAGAGATTCGCCCAGCTGAAGAGCGAGAGGTGAGAACGACACACTTCTGACTCTCAGTTAGACACAGAGGCCGTGTGATTGACGTGTAGTGACCAAACACAGTTCACTTCCTTTGTTGTAGAGTTGTTGTAGAGTAGTCATATGGTTGTTGTAGAGTAGAGTAGTTGTACGTAGAGTAGCAGTTGTTTGTAGAGTAGTTGTAGAGTAGTTGTAGAGTAGTTGTAGAGTAGTTGTAGAGTAGTTGTAGAGTAGTTGTAGAGTAGTTGTAGAGTAGTTGTAGAGTTATTGTAGAGTTGCTGTAGAGTAGAGCAGAGTTGCTGTAGAGTAGAGTTGCTGTAGAGTAGAGCAGAGTTGTTATAGAGTAGAGTTGCTATATAGTTGCTGTAGAGTAGAGTTGCTGTAGAGTAGAGCAGAGTTGTTAGAGTAGAGTTGCTATATAGTTGCTGTAGAGTAGAGTTGCTGTACAGTAGAGTTGCTGTAGAGTAGAGTTGCTGTAGAGTAGACTAGAGTTGTTGTACAGTAGAGTTGTTGTACAGTAGTTATTGTAGAGTAGAGTTGCTGTAGAGTAGAGTTGCTGTAGAGTAGAGTTGCTGTAGAGTAGAGTTGCTGTAGAGTAGACTAGAGTTGTTGTACAGTAGAGTTGTTGTACAGTAGTTATTGTAGAGTAGAGTTGCTGTACAGTAGAGTTGCTGTAGAGTAGAGTTGTTGCAGAGTTGCTATAGAGTTGCTGTAGAGTAGAGTTGCTGTAGAGTTGCTGTAGAGTAGAGCAGAGTTGCTGTAGAGTAGAGTTGCTGTAGAGTAGAGCAGAGTTGTTATAGAGTAGAGTTGCTATATAGTTGCTGTAGAGTAGAGTTGCTGTAGAGTAGAGCAGAGTTGTTAGAGTAGAGTTGCTATATAGTTGCTGTAGAGTAGAGTTGCTGTAGAGTTGCTGTAGAGTAGAGTTGCTGTAGAGTAGAGCAGAGTTGTTATAGAGTAGAGTTGCTATATAGTTGCTGTAGAGTAGAGTTGCTGTAGAGTAGAGTTGCTGTAGAGTTGCTGTAGAGTAGAGTTGCTGTAGAGTTGCTGTAGAGTAGAGTTGCTGTAGAGTAGAGCAGAGTTGTTAGAGTAGAGTTGCTATATAGTTGCTGTAGAGTAGAGTTGCTGTACAGTAGAGTTGCTGTAGAGTAGAGTTGCTGTAGAGTAGACTAGAGTTGTTGTACAGTAGAGTTGTTGTACAGTAGTTATTGTAGAGTAGAGTTGCTGTACAGTAGAGTTGCTGTAGAGTAGAGTTGCTGTAGAGTAGAGTTGTTGCAGAGTTGCTATAGAGTTGCTGTAGAGTAGAGTTGCTGTAGAGTTGCTGTAGAGTAGAGCAGAGTTGTTATAGAGTAGAGTTGCTATATAGTTGCTGTAGAGTAGAGTTGCTGTAGAGTAGAGCAGAGTTGTTAGAGTAGAGTTGCTATATAGTTGCTGTAGAGTAGAGTTGCTGTAGAGTTGCTGTAGAGTAGAGTTGCTGTAGAGTAGAGCAGAGTTGTTATAGAGTAGAGTTGCTGTACAGTAGAGTTGCTGTACAGTAGAGTTGCTGTAGAGTAGAGTTGCTGTAGAGTAGACTAGAGTTGTTGTACAGTAGAGTTGTTGTACAGTAGTTATTGTAGAGTAGAGTTGCTGTAGAGTAGAGTTGCTGTAGAGTAGAGTTGCTGTAGAGTAGAGTTGCTGTAGAGTAGAGTTGTTGCAGAGTTGCTATAGAGTTGCTGTAGAGTAGAGTTGCTGTAGAGTTGCTGTAGAGTAGAATTATTGTAGAGTAGAGTTGCTGTAGAGTAGAATTATTGTAGAGTAGAGTTGCTGTAGAGTAGAGCAGAGTTGTTGTAGAGTTGCTGTAGAGTAGAGTTGCTGTAGAGTTGTTGTAGAGTAGAGTTGTTGTAGAGTAGAGTTGCTGTAGAGTTGCTGTAGAGTAGAGTTGCTGTAGAGTAGAGTTGCTGTAGAGTAGAGTTGCTGTAAAGTAGAGTTGCTGTAGAGTAGAGTAGAGTTGCTGTAGAGTTGCTGTAGAGTAGAGTTGCTGTAGAGTAGAGCAGTGTTGTTGTAGAGTAGAGTTGCTGTAGAGTAGAGTTGCTGTAGAGTAGAGTTGCTGTAGAGTAGAGTTGTTGTAGAGTTGCTGTAGAGTAGAGTTGCTGTAGAGTAGAGCAGTGTTGCTGTAGAGTTGCTGTAGAGTTGCTGTAGAGTAGCTGTAGAGTTGCTGTAGAGTAGCTGTAGAGTTGCTGTAGAGTAGAGTTGCTGTAGAGTTGCTGTAGAGTTGTTGTAGAGTTGCTGTAGAGTAGCTGTAGAGCAGTGGTGTTGTAGAGTAGAGTTGCTGTAGAGTAGCTGTAGAGTTGCTGTAGAGTAGAGTTGCTGTAGAGTTGCTGTAGAGTTGCTGTAGAGTTGCTGTAGAGTTGTTGTAGAGTTGCTGTAGAGTAGCTGTAGAGCAGTGGTGTTGTAGAGTAGAGTTGCTGTAGAGTAGCTGTAGAGTTGCTGTAGAGTTGCTGTAGAGTTGTTGTAGAGTTGCTGTAGAGTAGCTGTAGAGCAGTGGTGTTGTAGAGTAGAGTTGCTGTAGAGTGCATTATTATTTCCGGAAGTATTTTTCCCTTAGGGATTTTAAAAAGAGGTTAACTAACGAGTTACAATACATGAACCAAGCCAATCACAACACTACAAACTTTGATTTGAAGCAAAAAAGGTTTTTAAAAACAGGATAAAAAACCAAGACAGTGAACTTAACACAGTACACGGATAAAACTACAATCCCATGAAGCACTGCAAAACAACGGACAAATATAAAACTACTCATTTACAAATGTTGATTATATGTATAAAAACAACATATTTAAAGCTTATTGCAATATCTAAACAAACATTTCAGTATTTTGAGAGTGTAGGGAGATTCGAGAGTGTCATTCGCAGTGCATCATGGGAGTAGGCGGAGCTAAAGAGATCTTTTGGCACTGTTGCTTTGTTTGACTCTGATTGGTGGTATTTTACAAAATAAGCTGAATTAATGCAGACAAATGGCAGTTTTACTTCCAGAACCAGAATGTTCTGCTCTATTGTAAAGCTCTATTGTTAATTAAAATAAAGTATAAATATTAGATAAAAAGCATTATATTATAAATATTGTATATTATATTGTGTTTCTGGATGGATCTTCTGTCTGTTTCAGGAGGGCGTTTGAAGAAGCTCCTCTCATGACGAAATCTCTCCGAGAGTCTCAGATGAAGGAGAAGCTGGACCGGTACCCGAAGGTGTGTGTGTGTGTGCGTGTGTGTGTGTGTCGTCTGCCCAGCGCTGATCATGTGATCAGTCATGTGACTGGATTCGTACGGTTCTCTCGTTCTCAGGTGGCGCTGAGGGTCCAGTTTCCAGACCGCCAGGTTCTGCAGGGCTTCTTCAGGCCGCTAGAAACAGGTCAGATCCGACTTTGGCTTTGTTTGGTTTTTAATTTTTAATTTTAATTTTAATTATTTGTTGTATACAATTTTTTTTTTAATTTTTCTTTATCTTGTGTTCTGTTCTATTAGGTTGTGTAAAATATTTTTTATTGTTTTGTATTTTATTTTATTATATTATTATTCATTCTTTATGTTGTGTTTTGTTTATTTTTATATTTTATGTTTATTATTATTATTTTTCATTTTCTTTTTTCTTTATCTTTTATATTATTTTCTTTCTTTTCTTGATGTTTTGTGTTCACAGCAGATGTTTGTCTGTTTTCCAGTTGCTGCTCTGAGAAGTTTCATCAGATCTCACCTGCAGGACCAACAGCTGCAGTTTTACCTGTGTGAGTTTTAGCACGCACACACACACACTCACACACACACACCGATGTTGTCGTACATGATGTGATTGTTTAATCTGTGTATTTTGTATTTTCCAGTTGTTGCGCCGCCCAAAACCATCCTTGACGACCCGACTGCCACTCTATTCCAGGTGAGACTGACTGTGTGTCCTTTAGACATCAGCCTCATTCTGAACTACAGTGAGTGTGTGTGTGTGTGTGTGTGTGTGTGTCCGTTGCTGCTGTACTGTGATGTCAGGTTGATACAGTGATGATTCTCGTCAGAGGTCAGAGGTCACAGGTGTTGTTGTGTAACATCTGTCTCATGATCTTAAGAGGCACAAACAGGATGTTCTCGCTCACTTTCCGTCATGTAATGGAAAGAATGTTTTCCACACACACACACACACACACACACACACACACACATATGCGAGCGTCTCTCGAATCAGGGTCTCTGAGGACAGACACCCCTCGGCCCGTTCAAACACATTGTTTCCTTTTCAAAGAGTTCTAAGAATAGAAATCAGCACAGAGACGCCCATTATAGAGGCAGAGACACACAACTGACCACTGTGTGTGTGTGTGTGTGTGTGTGTGTGTGTGTGTGTGTATATACACTACCAGTCAAAAGTTTGGGATCTGTAAGGTTTTTTGTTTCTGAAAGAGTCTCTTCTGCTCACCAAGGCTGCATTTATTTAATCAAAAATACAACAACAAAACATTAATATTGTTAAATATTATGATAATTTAAAATAACTGTTTTTTATTTTAATATATTTTAAAGTGTAATTTATTCCTGTGATCAAAGCTGAATTTTCAGCATCATTACTCCAGTCTTCAGTGTCACATGATCCTTCAGAAATCACTCTAATATGAGGATTTGATGCTCAAGAAACATTTATGATTATCATCAGTGTTGAAAACAGTGACACATTTTATTTTCCAGGATTTTCTGATGAATAGAATCAATGCGTTTATTTGAAAAATAATCTTTTGTAACATTATAAATGTCTTTACTGTCACTTTTGATAAATTTAATGCGTCCTTGATGAATAAAATTTATTTATTTTATTTCTTTCCCTCAAAAAATAAAATTTCTTATCGACCCCAAACTATTGAACGGTAGTGTTTAATGTTACAAAATATTCTATTTCAGATAAATGCTGTTCTAGATCAAAGAATCCTGAAATAAAAATGTAAACAACTGTTTTCAACATTGATAATAATAATGAATGTTTTTTGAGCATCAAATCCTCATATTAGAGTGATTTCTGAAGGATCATGTGACACTGAAGACTGGAGTAATGATGCTGAAAATTCAGCTTTGATCACAGGAATAAATTACACTTTACTATATATTCACATAGAAAACAGATGATTTACACTGGAATGATATTTCACTGTTTTTAATCAAATAAACACAGCCTTGGTGAGCAGAAGAGACTTATTTTAAAAACATAAAAAATCGTACAGATCCAAAACTTTTGACTCGTAATGTATATATATTAAATCTTTATCTATATATATTAAATATTAATTTGTTTGCTGTTTTTTTATCATTTCATCTCTCTCTCTCAGCATGAATGTAGTAAAACAGAGAGACGACAGTCATTAA
>NC_139985.1:983491-990991 GCF_963993115.1 Abramis brama
CCCCTCCTCCGCTCCCGGGTCATGTGACTCTGCTTCCGGGACATGTGACTCCGCTCCCGGGTCATGTGACTCCGCTCCCGGGACATGTGACTCCTCTGAGGACAGCTGTGAGTCTCAGGCGCCGGCGAACCGACCCGTGAGGAGCGACCCGGGGAAACTGCCGAAGTGGCTCAAACTGACAGGTGAGTTCGGTGCATTTTTATTCATATTTTGAATTAGCTTTTATTTTTATATTTTATGTTAATTTTAGTTAAATTTTTAGTAATTTCTTTGTTTTTTTTGTCATTTTATTATTACATTTTTTATTTCAGTTTTAGTATTTAGCAGAGATGCACGATATATATCGGCCACCACATCGGTATCGCCCGATATTTTGAATGTAATTGTTATCGGCCTGATATGAGAATGGCTTTTAACGGTGAGACTTTTGTTCTTGTAATCAGGCTCTCAAAAATTATATATAAATTCAGATTTAGATTTATCGGCCAATATATCGGTTATCGATATATAGATAAAAAAATTATTATTATTATTTCATATTAATTTTAGTTTAATTTTAGTAATTTCTTTGTAATTTTATTATTATTATTTTTAAGTTGTAGTATTTAGTAGGGATTCACAATATATCGGCTGATACCGATATGGTGGCCGATATATTGTGAATCCCTACTAAATACTAAATGTTCATTTTTAAAATTATCGTTATCGGCCTGATATAAGAATGGCTTTAAATGGTGAGACTTTTGTTTTTGTAATCAGGCTCTCAAAAATGTTATAAAATCTGGATTTATCGGCCAATATATCGGCTTTCATATATAAAGAATTATCGGTATCGGACAAATTTTTCATATCTGTGTAGTGTGCATCCCTAGTATTTAGTATTTCCAGTTAATAATTTTAGTGCTTCAACTTAAACTTATTTCAGTTTATTTTCACATTTCTAATTTTTCGTTTAGTTTTAGTTGTTCAACTTTTATTTTATTTCAGCTTTAATTCAATTAACAGAAATGTTTTAAAGGGGTGGTATAATGCCCTTTTCACAAGATGTAAAATAAGTCTCTGATGTCCCCAGAGTGTGTGTGTGAAGTTTTAGCTCAAAATACCCCACAGATATTTTTATATAGCATGTTAAAATTGTCACTTTTTGAGGGTGAGCAAAAACACACCGTTTTGTGTGTGTCTCTTTAAATGCAAATGAGCTGCTGCTCCCGGCACAGGGGGCGGAGCTTCAAGAGCTAGTGTGCTTTTACCTCACACACACATGCACTGAACATTTCAAAAACTTTTAGCCTTATGTCAAACCGGAGTGAGACAATGATGGAGAGACTCTAGAAGTGAAACATGTAGAAGCAACAGGACATTTCTGAATGGTTAGTTGATGAGTTTATGCAGCTGATGTGGAGTTAATGATCTTCTAGTCACTGATTAGCATATTCTGTCATGATAATCTATAAATCGTGTTCAGGGGGCGGGGTTTATGTAAATTCTAGGGTTGGTGATGTCACTAACCCGGGAGGAATGTGGTGTAGTCTCTACCAGCCGTTTGTTGTAGTCCTTAAAAAGCGATTTCTTTAAAAGCAAATCTCTCCCTTTGCTTTGAACTTTGAGCGTTGTAACTTTGCAGATGTTGTTTATGCTCAAACAGCAACATTACACACTAACTAAAGTTAGAAAAGTGAAATCATAATCAACCAGCCCTTTAATAGTTTTAGTTAACATAGTTTTAATAACACAAACAAACGACAAGTGTTTTGTTTTTAGTCCAATATAAACTCTATTGATTTTTACACAGTTTGAGGCACATTTCATAACATTTGTTTTATTTCAGAGAAACATTTTTTAAAAGACATTTATGCTTGCCAAAGCTGCATTTATTTGGCGAGTTCTAGTATTTACTGAGGATGCTTAACATGATCACGTACTTCAACATCCATGTGGCCCTTTTCTTATATTAAATAGGTTTTTTAGATTTATAAAACTGTATAATATAGGAAATATATATTAAACTCTATATTGCACTTTCACACTGTATGTTTTCAGGAAAGAAGTGACGTTTGATCAGCGCAGGAGGACGAGAGCGTTTGGATTCTCTGGCTGCAGTAGTTCAGTAGTTTATCAATACTTCATCAATACTTCATGCAAAACTTCATCAATTAAACAAAGTCAATTGCCAGTTGAGTTTTTCTCTTTTTTCTGGCATCAACTGTTTCTAAGCAGTCCATGTCTGCGTCTGGAATTGAATACTGTTATTGCAATGCTGTCACACTCAGTTATTTTAGAATTATTTATATACTATAGTATTTATTAATATTGTGAATCAGCTTTCCTTTTTATATTTTCAGTTTTCTTTTTTATGTCCATTTTAGTAATTGTATGTGCTTTTGACATTTTTAATGTGTGTGTATATATATATATATATATATATATATATATATATATATATATGTAATTTATTTTTGTTTGTCATTTTAATAGCCTACTTAAATTTATTTATCTTTTGTAATTTCTAATTTATTAGCAAAATTTCTCATTTTCACCTCCCCCCCCCCCCCAGAAAAAAAAACGTTTTTTAAGTTCAAGTTCACTAATATTTATGTTTTATTTATATTCTTTTATCAGACATCAACTGTTTATGTTGACAACTCTGGGTCGCATTTACACAACAACGCTGTACTAAAAACGGGAACATTTTTCCTTTGCGTTTTTCCCTTCGGATCCATGAAAACGACTAAAAGCGCTGTATTCTGCTGTCAGGCCAGTAGATGGCGATATTCTTTGTAAAGAAACACTTTATAGACTATAGTCTGAACACGTAACACGCATGACATCACAGTTTTCACAAGTTCGCGTTTTTGTAGTTTACGTGGAGACCATAACGGTATTGTTTTCAAAAACTTCCACTTTGGGTTCGTTTAAACAACGTACTAAAAACTGAAAAGCTTTTACTTTGCGTTTTTCATGTATCAACATTATCAAAATGATCCCCGTTCACACAGATCCACGAAACGACTAAAAGCTCTGTATTCTGCTGTCAGGCCAGTAGATGGCGATGGTCTTTCGTTAAGAAACACTTTATAGACTATAGACTGAATGATTAATGCCGTCGTGTCAATAACGGTATCATTTTCAAAAACTTGGACTTTGAAACCCGTTTTCAAAAGTTTGTGTAAATGAACGGCCAAAACGCATAAAAGGTTTTCTGTTTCTAGTTGAAAACAGTGTTGTGTAGTTTTCAAACGAAGATTTCAGGCATTTTGCGAAGCTGGTAGTGGGTAAGCGATGCTTTGATGTAAACGGTCCTGCCGCCTCGCTGCCCGTCTGGAGGAACTTCAAAGTGTCCGGAGGCTCTGGCACTCGTCATCTCTCCACGAGCCGCGGCCCCATCGACTCGGTTAATGAGCTCCAGCTGCGGCGGCTCTTTGATGAAGGACCTGCTGAGGGTTAGCGGAGCCGCGCAGGTGAACTAATGCTCACGCGCGTGTCTACAGTTTAACCCGCAAAACACCGCCTTGTTCTCCCTCATCCCATTCAAAGGTAAAAGTCTGCACTACATTTGAAGAAGACTTCAAAAAGTCCCCCTTGTGGTGAAAATCAAGCATTTAATGTTGTTTATGTGTCTATGTGGTGTTTTTAATATGCTTTAAGTCAAACCATGTGTAAATTCATAAGTCGACACCATTGCTGAGTATTTTCTCCTTAAAACTGCAGTGAACCAAAGACGGTCTCAAAAACACGCTTTGAAATCGCTGGTGTTTCTGACGTCACAAACTACCTTGTAACCAATCAGATCAACGTGTGATCGTCAACCAGTGGATCTCTGAGCTGAGTGAGTGAGTGGAGGCGGGGCTCATTTGCATATTCATAGAACCGCGAATACTA
Organism: Abramis brama; assembly: GCF_963993115.1. Taxonomy (NCBI): domain Eukaryota; kingdom Metazoa; phylum Chordata; class Actinopteri; order Cypriniformes; family Leuciscidae; genus Abramis; species Abramis brama. The sequence continues at coordinate 987,371 of NC_139985.1, forward strand.
AATGAGGCAAGGGTGTTGAGTTACATTCAAGCTATTTTAAGGCATTATTTTTCAAGGAAATTTTTTTTAAAATTTTGGTGATCAAAGATTTGGTTTAAGGGATACAATTATTGACTAGAGGGGGGCTTTAAGAGTTTATGATCTGCATCACATTTGAATTAACTTAAACACTTGATTAAAGACCTTCAAGTCAACACGAAGTCATAATGTTTCTAATTCAAGTTCAAGTATTTTTGTTGTCTCAGTAGCGCCACAGTGCAAGACAAACATATCTTACAAGACATCAAATAGCACACTTCAACAAACCGTGTGTTTTTGTGCTGGTCCAGAAGAGGTTGTTCGGGTCCCTCTAGTGGACGGTCTTCATGAGCTCGTTCACAATGCGCGTACTGTAGTTTTGGTCACGAGTTTTCACTAGTGTTTTCTTCGCACGTGGATTCCTACTGTTGATGATTTGACATCATTCAGGATCGTTAGGTTCTTAAAAGCTCATCCTGAAGCTGCAGATGGATCTGACCTTTCCAGTGCACACAAGAACACGCAGTATATCAGACAACTTAATCTAGACATTTGAATCAAATCCGCAAATTCGTTTGAAGAACCAAATTAGCCAGAGATCGGTGATCATGATTAGAATATCTGGCATCTGTCAATCATCTCAACGGAACGGACCCCAGATGGCAGTACAGCGAGTGAACAGCAGGTGGCGCTGTTGTCAAATATATCTTTAGACAGGAGTCAAACTAGCCTACTACCAGGACCAGGGTTATTATCGTTAACTACAACTAAAAAAAGTTACTTGAAATGAAGTAAACATTAATTGAAAATAAAATATATTAAATATAATAAACGTATTTGATCTCAGCAAGTTGCCTAGAAACATATTACTAACTGAAAATATATATAAAAATAATAAATAAATAAAAAAACGCAACAAAAAGAAAAAAAACTATCTCAGTATCAGTCGCTGCTGTTGAGGAGGAGGAAGATTAAATGCTTGACCGAGCATATTTGTTTCTGGTGTGATGATCAGTGTTTTTGTTGTCAGAATTTTTTAAAGCTGTTACGTTTTTAATTCAGTAAATGAGTCACAGTTGCAGCTGAACATTGAACTTGTGAGCATCATAGATGATTATCCCGTTATAAATAAACCTTCTAATAGATATTCTTCATGCAAAAGCTGCTTATGAATGGATTTGAAGGCTAGTAAGTCTTGTAGCACTTTTGTTTTAATGTTTGTCTCAATGCAGTGATTTGACGAGTGCTAAACTGTTTTTGTTAATGCAAATGCATGATGCATAGGTTAATTCATTAATGCATAGGCCTAATAGTTAATGCATTAAATCTCTTCTTGAAACATTTTATTTTAGGATTGTTTTTACTTCATTTTCTTTGTTTGTGTTTATTTTTGTATTTAAAGTGTGTCGTTTCTCTGTTGTTATGTTTGCCTGTAAAGCGCTTTGAGAAGGCAACTTTTAAAGGCGCTATATATAATAAATGTATTATTATTATTGTTATTATTATTAAATGGTCTATATGTAGAATTGAGAAACCCGTGTTATAGCGACACCGGTGGCCGTTCAGTGAAACTGCAGCTCTGACTGCTCGTGCTCGTGCACAGTAACACACAAGAGACTGAACGTGAATCAAGACCCGATATACTCACGGAGAAGATCGTTTTCATTCTTCAATTAGAGGTAAAAAGAAGTTGGAAATACATTTGCAGTGATTTACTGTTAACGAACATCCCGACGCCGTCCACGGCTGAGAGAGACCATTAGATGATGAATATGTAAATTTGTGCTGATCTTTCCTCTCAATAACAGAATAAACACACAGAAATGAGAAAGCATCAGTTCAGAAGCATCTGATCATAGTGATGTGTGTGTTTACATCAGATCTGAGATTCATCATGTCGACAGATGAGCTCATTAAAATTACAGTTATGATAGTCTGATTATAAAGTATATTTGAGACTGTAGACTATATAGATCTGACTATGAGAGACTATAGCTTGAATGAATCCATGACACACATTAACATTACAGTACAGAACGGCTCGTTCAGAATATTATCCTGAACATTGTATAAGCATTCGTTCGTTTCGTGTGTCATTGAACAGAAGAGAGGCTCTCAGGCGTAAACGTCACGTGCTTTTAATTTTCCCGGTAAAAACGACCCGAGTCCTTCACATAAACATCAGTCTACAGGCTTTCATAGATTACATAAGGAGTCGGGGAGGATCTCATAATTCAAGTTTTGTTACAAGCTGTTCACACATCGGCAATAAAAGTGATTAGAAGATTCGTACATATAGCCTCTTTAATGCATAGAAATAAATGAGGTTCAAAATGACATTTGAAGTTCCATTGCATGGACAAACACACAGAGCGTTCAGAACATCTCCTTTTCTTGTTTCACAGGTTTGGAACCACATGAATGATCATCTCGGGTCTTGAACTTGCACTGAACCTGGAAGATTCCTCTCAGAACTACGACAAACGCTCAGTGCAACTCGATAGTCATCAGCAATCCTGGATATTTACCCCTTCATTCTTCAACTGCATGCTTGGAAACCCTGAGTGACTCTTGTGTCTGTGTCTAAATGTGTTTATTTATAGAATAACTGCGATTTCTTCACAGGTGCTTCTGGACACACATTCCAGCCTCACCCTGGTCGAGCAGAAATAACCTCCTCAGTCTGGAGAAAGTGGACGGGCCGATCTGATCTCTCTGGACTGGATCCGGTCAGAGTGCTGGATCCGTGAAGGAATCGGACTAGAAGGTACTGGTGGATCTGGTGTTAATGATCTCTGTGAGACTCTGGCTCTTTTGACGGTTTTGTTTTTTGACAGATAGTGAGTCACGCGCTCCAAAATAGAGTCAGAAATACTTCAGGCACCCCGAGGAGAAGAAACAGCCACGAATCTGCTTCTGTGGAAACCGAATCGCTTCAGCATGAGATGAGCTCCAGTCTCAGCAGATCAACAGAGTCTGTCTTCACAACCGCTGGAGATCTTCCTGCGCTGGATCTGCTGATCTGGAGAGATTCCTTCATTAAAAGCTATAGAATAGACCACTGGTCAAAAGTTTGGGGTCAGTAAGAATTTTGAATTCTTTTATTCAGCAAAGGACACAATAAATCGGTCAAAAGTAACATTAAAGAATTTTACGTTGTTACAAAAGATTATTTCAAATAAATGCTGTTCTTTTGAACTTTCTTTATTTAAAGAATCCTGAAAATAAGCATCACGAATTCCACACTTTTAGTGTTTCATTTCTATTTTTAACATTATTTATTTAAATTTTACAATTTATTTTACCTAATTCATTTAGTATGTTTTATTTTGATGTGTTCATGGTACAAGTATTTGTATTTTACATTTTTGTGATTTAATTTAAAAAGTCTTATTTTTGTTTATGATTTAATACATTTTTAAGAAGTGCTTATTTTACTTTTTTTTAATTTAATTTTTTTTATGATTATACATTTTAGTGTTTGATTTCATTTTAAAATTATTTTAATTAAAAAATTATTTTATTTTAATTTAAAAATTATGATTCATTTAAGTTTTATTTTTATTTGTTTTCATTTTACATGTTTATGATTAAATACATTTT
>NC_139985.1:995991-1003491 GCF_963993115.1 Abramis brama
CATCCCCTTCTAAAGCTGCTCACTGATAACACACACAGAGACTGCTGACTCTGTGATGTAGATAATCACACTCATTTTTTTAAGGCTGTCGTTGATTTTTCTGCTTGGCTCTGCGCTCTCTCTCCCTCTCCCTCTCTCTCTCTCTCTCTCTCTCTCTCTCTCTCTCTCTCTCTCTCTCCCTCTCCCTCTCTCTCCCTCTCTCTCTCTCTCTCTCTCTCTCTCTCTCCCTCTCCCTCTCCCTCTCTCTCTCTCTCTCTCCCTCTCTCTCTCTCTCTCTCAGTTTGTTCTCAGTGAGGCCGTCACAGACAGATGGTGCGGCCCGTGTGTGTGTGTGTGCGGCTCAGATGATGGTCCAGATATCTGTGTGTTTCTATCATCATGAGGACTTTACATTGACTTCTGCTGGTCTTTCTGATGTGGTGCTGATTATGTGGAATGTTCTAAAACAGGGTTTGTGTTCGAACTACAGGGAGTTAAACTGACTGAAATGCCAGTGCTAAAGTTTGTGTGAGTGTGTGTGTGTGTGTGTGTGTGTGTGTGTGCACTCAGGGCCTCTCATGTGTCTACAGAATCAGTGGAGCCAGACGCCGCTGGGGTTTCCTCCTCTTCCTCTGACCAGCATTAGATCTCGTTATGGTCGGTGCGTCTTCATCAGTGTTTGAGTGAGATCAGGAGTGACAGCTGTCAATCAGATGATGCGTCTGCGGGCTGCTGCGCTTTACTGCACAAAGAACCTTCCTGTCATTCGAGATCAGTGGATGCTGTGCCGAGATGAAGCCAGCAACCCTGTCAGTGACAGCTGATAATATCAACATACTTCCATCACCACACTTTTACTATAGTATCTGCATTGAAACCATAGTACTAATGATTAAAGTCGTGATGTAATGGAAGTAGCGGCGGCTCTTCCATATTGTGACATGCATCCGGATTATGGAAAAATAAAAATGTTGAGTGAGTGAGACAGTTGTTGAGATGTGGGCGTGGCTCTCAGTGTATGCAGATGAGCGTGAGCTTGAGGGGCGGGGCTTAATAAGTGCACTAAATGATTGGAGGATCCTGCATATGTCACCAGGAAGTAAGTCCTTATGACTATAATGTTATTGATATTTGCTGATTATTAACATTAACCTTATATTGGGATATTACAAATACACAGTCAAAGAATGTAATATTTAGAGTAAAAATTAGAATGTTGTACTTATATTGTTGTAAACAATGTTTATATGCTATTAACGTCAAGAAAACATAAAAATGTATTGTAATAAATAAAAAAGTCATTATTTCTAATTAGTATGGTTGAATTGGATCATCAAAGGCATTGCTTAATAAAGTGAGATTACATGCATAAAGTATATTTGTATAATTTAACATAATTGCAGGTATGCATATTCTGAGTTTGCATTTCACTGTTTTTATTAATTTTGAAGAATACTGAATCTGTTTTTATGAAATTCATGTTCATATTTACAATAACCATCATGCTCACACAGGAGAGCTGTCAGTGAATACTTGGGAAAACGTTCAAAGTCCCCCTTGTGGTGAAAGTCCAGCTTTTAATGTTGTGTGTCTATGTGGTGTTTTTAATATGCTTTAAGACAAACCATGTGTAAATTCATAAGTCGACACCATTGCTGAGTATTTCCTCCTTAAAACTGCAGTGAACCAAAGACAGTCTCAAAAACACGCTTTGAAATCGCTGGTGTTTCTGACGTCACAAACTACCTTGTAACCAATCAGATCAATGTGTGATCTCAACCAGTGGAGGCGGGGCTCATTTGCATATTCATAGAACCGCGAATACTAAATGAGGCAAGGGTGTCGAGTTACATTCAAGATATGTTAAGACATGAAGAATTATTTTTCACGGAAAAAATATGTCATTGAAATATGAAATATGTCATTTTGGTGATCAAAGATGAGTTTTAAGGGATAACAATTACAAGGGGACTTTAATAATAAATATTCTCTGAACGTACTAAATATATTTTTGCGAAAGTTGAGGAAACATTCCATTTGATCATCTAGCAAACATCATGGAAATGTTCCTTTTAAATGTTCCAGGTTTACACATTACAACACAGAAGAAAAGATTTGTTGCTACTTCCGTTTCATTGCGACTTTAACCCTCTGGAGTCTGAGGGGTTTTTGGGGTCCTTGAGATGTTCTGACATGCCCTGACATTTGTGCTTTTTTCAGTTGCTTATAAACATATTAATGGCAAAGGTGTAAATTCACTCTATTTAGCACAAACAGGGCTACCATAATATGTGAACAACTTGCATGTACATGTTTGTATTTTTGATAGAATAATATTTATGCATGGTTTTTTAAAAAACAAAAAACTAAAGTTTCTGAAATAAGGCCATAAAACACATTCTAAATATATGTAAATAAGACTTTTGACTAATGGATGTCGTTGCCTAGTATTTTTTCTTCAAAATTATGTGAAAATCGTCCTGCCTAATCATTCCCATAACACAATACATTGATTTAAATCTTGTAAAACACTTTTTGTTTGGAAAGGCCATATGCGGGTGGGCGTGATTCACACCTATGGAGTCAATGGGGCCGCATAATGAGGCTGCATAGGTAATGAGCCTTTCATTCAGGTGTGTGAATGAGCCACAAGAATGCAAGGACAATATATAACTGGTTTGTTGTTTTTTCCACAAATTTTGCTTGCAAATTGTACAATATCCAAGGTAAACATTTCTAGTAATTGTGCAGTTAATTGTTCTCATACTGTATTTTCAGATTTGGAATATATTCTCTTCCCAAATGTGTCACTAATAAAGCATAATAAAATTATTTAAAGATAAGGCTTATAATGACCTTTTAAGATTTTGTTTACATCTATCCTTATATATATATATATATATATAAATTTTTTTTAAGGTTATACAATTACAACAACATTTATAATTGTAAACACTAAATTAATTTTCGTAAATGCACCATGAGCTTTGCTGTGATGATTCCCTCATGCATATTTTTTGACATGTCACAGTCAAGCAGAATGAATCAATACTAGCCTAATTAAAAAGTCATTAAGTGCTCATCTTTTAATGAATTAGAGGCGCTGTTGATGAATGCAGAGGATTTTTAATAACCGGCCCGTACGGTATACCGGGTTCATTTGTATTCGTGTGACCGACATCAGAGAGACCCTCACCTCCTGACAGGCACACAAGACCCTCAGATCACCTATACGAGCTGCTCTGAATGTCAAGAGCTTCACGGCTTTATCGCTCCTGACGCGTCTTTTGTGTGGAAGCGTTTAATCCGGTGACGCGCGGTAATTCCAGTCAGAGCGCGCGACACGAGCTGAATACAAAACTCGACGGAACTCCTCGTGTGCGCGCCTCTCTCTCTCTCTCTCTCTTTCTCTCTCTCTCTCTCTCTCTCTGTGTGTGTGTGTGTGTGTGTGTGTGTGTGTGATTGTCTCTCTCTCTGGTTTTCTCCAGGCCAAATGAGCCCCTTAAGAAAAACCGTCAATCTGTGGATTTGGCATCCGTTCCTCCGTCTAATCACGGTGACAGAAATCGTCGTGCACGCTTCGCCTGGATTCCTTTTCAGACAGAACTGATTCATATATTTGGGTATTTTTAATAAATCTGAGGGGATTTGAGGGAGAAAGCCAATGAGTGTCGGTACGCTCCGGCGGGCACAGAGAGGAATATTGTGCCCGACGCCGCGGGACTTTAATTAACTCACTTAAAGAGGCAGACCGGCGAAGTTTGGCTCGAACTTTCTGTCGGGAAGAAACACGAGTGTGTTTCTGTGACGTCACGGGCAGACAGACAGCAGAAGTGTGCAATGAAAGCCTGTCTCGCTGCTCTCATGAGTGAGATAGCAGCTGTCGACAGCATCTGTATATTTAGCACACAGACATGAACACTATTCACACACATTCCTCTCTCAGCTGCTCATAAACACAAGCAAGTTATGATTAGGCTATAAGTTATAATCATAACTTGCTTGTGTTTATGAGCAACACAGAAGAAAAAATGTCGGTCTCTGATGTTGGTCACATGAATACAAATGAACCCGGTATACCGTACCGGCCGGTTATTAAAAAATTATAACATCAAGGCCAAAACATATGATATAGCTGTCTTCTGATTGGCCAATGCAGTGAACCTTAGTTTACAATTGGTCAACTATTCCTATGAGATTCTCTCTCTTTCTCCTCAACTCTCTGAATAAAAGTTAGCTGTTTCTTTCCTCCATATTCTCACTATATCAGACTATATGAGCCATAAAAGCCTGATGTATGTAAAACACATATGCAAACTCTTGTCATATTTTCTCTAAAGGTTCATTAAACTCTTCCATTTTTTGTCTGACTATTATTTCATAAGTCAGGCTTAACAGGGTTAACATGTGCTTCAACTGAAATCGTTGTATGTAAATGGTGGTGGGAACAAAACCCTGAATTCCTTTGATATATAATTCATGAGAAAGAGAGAATTTCAAGTATCCGAAGACAAACATTCTTGATAATCCATCTTAAGCCGACGGCGGATTCTCATATGAGGGATTCGTCTGACAGAAATACACTCAATGGACTTTATCTTTCACATGTAATCGGAGCGCCAAAGAATCCTAAAGGAATGCTCATGGAATTCCAATCATAATTTAGTCCTAATTTTAATATGATTAAAACAAGAATCTTGTTTTGTTGCTCAAATGTAAATATAAACTTCAGTTCCAGTCTAAGTGTTATTTTTAGTGCTTTCAAATCGTTTAATCGCGATTAATTGCATCTATAAAAGTTTATATAGGCTACACACAATTATAAACATATATTATGCGATTAATCGATTTTGACTAGTTATTTTTTAGCATTATTCATATAGTCTATTATAGTTTTCATTTATAATTTGTATTAGCTTTTTTAATTAAATTTTTATTTCAGTTTAATTTTTAGAATTTGTGTTAGTTGTTTTGATTTTTTGCTGTTTTCAAATATTACCATTTATGTTTGATTTATTTAAATGTTATTTTCAGTTCAGTTTTGTTTTTTATTTATTTCCAGTTTTAAGTGCTTCAGCTCAAACCTATTTCAGGTTATTGTAAAGTCAACATTTTTAATTTTAGTTTAAGTTTTCCGTATAATATTTAATATTTTATTTTACTTAAATTAAATTACTTAATGGTTTTAATAGTTAACGTTTTAGTTAACAAAAATAAAACCTGGTTCCAGTGGAATTTTATGTAGGAGTCTTCAAATTTTTATCGAAATTTTGTAGCATTGCGATTTTGACAAGTTGTTCAAATAATGAAAAGTTTAGTTTTGTGTATTTTAAACCCCAAATACACTTTCCATTGGGAAACTCTGAGAAGAGGATTTAACATATTAGTAAAAATTATATGATCACACGACGCTAAAACAATTTTTTACAATGTTGAACTCAGACACGTCTTTATTTCTAAAATATAGGCTATAATTTAGGATATAATGTTTTTAATTCTAAAAATTAATTTAATTTGACGTAGGCTAACAAAACAGCTTCACAAAAAAAAAAAGCATGCAAAATGCAAATTGTATTTCGTGCAGTGTATTTAGCATTTACACATATGTAAGTATAAAGTATGAAGTGTTGTGTGACGTGTGTCTGTAAACACAAACACACACCGCTGAACCACACTCAGGGTTTATTCTACAGGAACTGATGCAATAAGAGCGTACAGTTACAAACCCCGCCCACAACTCATCCCGAGCGCTGATTGGTCTGACGCAACAGCATCTCGCCTCTCATTGGTTCCCGCGCGTGTCAGTCAGAGCGCGGTGCCGCTGCACATGGAGGGAATGAAGCCACGTTGACATCAATTAGTGTTTTTACTCATCGCTTGATAAACTAGATCCGAAACTTCAGTTCACGGTGAATATCGGCGGAGGTGAGAAAATCTTCAATTTCCTGAGATGATGAAATATTTATAGAATCATAATAATGATGATGTATCAGGCTGCAGGATAAGGAATGATTCTTCATATGCACTGATCATACTAACAATAACATCATATCTATGTTTTATGCTATGGTGTATGACAACAATAATACTCTAGTCATATAATTTGACACAATTATAAAAATGGGTTTGATGTTGCAATGTAGCACTGTATAATCCTCGCTACTATGTAACTTAAAATATCTGTGATTGAAGTGAAATTACTGTAATTTTACAGTGTTTTCTGTAATGTATTATTGTCCTGCAGCTTCTGAATATTACAGCTCAATGCCAAGGTCGTTGCTTTGATTTTCAGTGATTGTTTTGAATGCAATGCAGGTTGGATGAAAGTGTGTTACAGATATGTAACTGAGCTGATATGTGTGTGTGTGCAGGTGTGTGATCTTCAGGATGAGTGTGGGCTTCATTGGAGCGGGTCAGCTGGCACATGCCCTGGTCAAGGGCTTCACAGCTGCGGGTAACAAACTCAACACACACACACACACACACACACACACACACACACACACTAATGAACTTTAGTCTCTCGACTGGTCCAGTTGTTTACACACATATCTATATATCAGAATCAGAATGAGCTTTATTGGCAAGTATGTTTACACACACAAGGATTTGGTCGTGGTGACCGGAGCTTCCAGTGCAGAACAAAGTACATGATAGTGCAGACGTACAATTACACAGTAGAAATTAAATATAACAATAATATAAGAAACAGAAATTTAAATAATGCAATATAATACAGCAGTAGAAATATACAGGAATATATATAAATAACTTTTTTTTTAAATATATTTTAATGTTGTTTTTAGAAATGTTGTTATGTGCATTTTTGATTTTTATAGTTTTTTTTTTTACTACTTAAGTTTAATTTATTTTGTATTATTTCAGTTTTATTAATTTATTTCCAGTTTGTGATTTTAGTGCATCAGCTTAAAGGCAATGTTTCTAATTTTTGGTTAGTACATTTATTCTTTATATTATTTTATTTCAATGAACAAGTATTTTAAAAATCATTTTAAATAACAGTAATAACCGTGGTTCTAGTAAGATCTAAAGTCTTCAAATTACGGCTGAAATTCTGTTTCAACAAGTTGTTCAAATAATGAAATGCTTTCATTTGTTTTTACACCTTTACTCAAATATAAATTAAGATTTTTCCCCTGTGGTCCATTAAAAAAAACGTTTATATTTTCATTTAGAAATTGAGTTACATGCATTTGTCGTTTTTATTAGTGTTTGTTTTGTTTACATTTTTGTTTTTAGGTTCAATTTTTTATTTTGTAATTTCAGTTTTAGTTTTTATTTATTTCCAGTTAGTGATTTTAGTGCTTCAAATTAAACTTCTCTTTTAGTTGCAAAGGCAACATTTCTGATTTTCTTCAGGGTTTTTAACTGATCTTTTATTTCACTTCTTTTAACAGTGTTTTTAATAGTTTACATTTGAGATAATCAATAATAACTCTGTAGGAGTCTTCAAAATATGACCGAAATTCTTTACGATTTTTTGTTCAAATAATGAATGTT
>NC_139985.1:1008491-1010991 GCF_963993115.1 Abramis brama
TTTACATGAAGGTTTTTTAGTCTGATTGAGCCGTCAATCCGACTCACTCACTGACTCTCACTCACTCACTGACACACTCATTCACACACTCGCACACTCACACTCACACTCTCACACACACACACACACACACACTCACTGACTGACTGACTCACACACACACACTCACACACATTTACTCACTCACTGAGGATCATAAATGTTTCTTGAGCATCAGATCATCATATTAGAGTGATTTCTGAAGGATCATGTGACACTGAAGACTGGAGTAATGATGCTGAAAATTCAGCTTTGATCACAGGAATAAACATGCTCATGACATGCTCTTTTATCATATGTCTCGTGTGTGTGTGTGTGTGTGTGTTTGCTCTCAGGCCTTCACGGCTCTGGACGCTCTGGCTGACGGGGGGGTGAAGATGGGGTTGCCACGGAGACTGGCGGTGCGACTGGGAGCACAGGCTTTACTGGTACGTCACGTCACATCACCCAAGCAAGATACACACACAATCAAGGCCTATTTTAGTTGATGACCTTTTGACCTTTTTTCACCCCTTTTTTTTGAACATGTGGTGATTAATGTGAGGCTGAAGCTACAACAGATTTTATATGTATGAACCTAAAAAAATTAAGATGAGTTTAGCTTGATGGCATCACTAATATTATACAAATTTATGCTTTAATTAGTGATTTTTGCATGCTAGTACTGCTGTAGTGTTTAATTCTTAAGTGTGTACTTGACCGTCACCATGAAGTGTTTGTGGTTAGTGTGAATTGTGATGCAGGCGTCTGGAAATATATTGTGGAATTTTTCTTTTTCTTTTTCTTCTCTGGATTCTGTTATAAAAGTTAAATTCAATTCTAGTAATCAAAAAACAATACAACTTAACAACGATTTATACAATTTTAACTAAAAATAAAGTTTTAGGGCGCTATGGAATCAGTTATATTTTTCCCAAGTTGTTTTTTTTATTATTTTGTTTTATCTAAATTCTAATAATTAAATTCATAAAATTAAATTTTAGGGCTGTAGGATTTTTTAAAAACCAAATTCAGTTTTTTTTCTAGATTCTGTTTTAAATGTTAATTAAAATTCTAGTAATCAAAAAGAAATTCAATTTAACAACCATTTATTAAATTTTAACCCCTATGAAATCAGTAAAAAAAAAATCCTGAATGTATTTCTTCTCTGGATTCTGTTTTAAATGTTAAACTAAAATCTACTAATAAAAAATCATGTCTAATGAAGTGAAATCATGAAACGTATTCAATTTAACAACAATGTATCTAATCTAATATTTTAACAAAAACTAAAATTTTATTTATAATCCATTAAATTTTCCCCAAAATTCTGGGTTGAATTCATACCTGTCAACATTGGGATTTGAAAATAAGGGAAATTTTCAGGGCAATTGTTTTAATTTTTTTTATAGAAAGATTAAAATACGGGAGAAATGCGGGAAAATATTTGAACGGGATGATAGCGGGATAGCAAAGTAAAATATGGGAGAATCCCGGGAAAAACCGGAGGGTTGACGGGTATGGTTGAATTTCGTTGAATGTTTTCTGGTGTTGTGATTTACAGGGTGCTGCTAAAATGCTGCTGGACTCGGAGCAGCACCCGGGGCAGCTGAAGGATAACGTGTGCTCACCAGGGGGCGCCACCATCCACGCACTGCACTTCCTGGAGAGCGGAGGCTTCCGGAGTCTCCTCATCAACGCCGTAGAGGCGTCCTGCATCCGAACCCGGTGAGAGCTTACACACGCTTCGCATTAGTACAAGCCCGATTGAACACTGTTGAAACCAAGCGGCAAATATCCGTTCTCTCTCTTGAAGCCAACACTGAGGAGACTTAAACTGCAGTTCATCCACTGGCCACTAGAGGCCGGCTGCAGAAGAGACTCAATCCCATAAACCCCCATGTTAAAAGGGCCAACTTTACAGCAGAATAAAACATGTTTACAGTCTGGTACAAAAAGTGGTTTTGGTCTATATAGCTAATGTTGTCCTTCATGACGACTGTGAGGCGAGTGAATATTTTTATAACTCATCCGTTTAAATTATTAAAGTTCTGCATAATTAAGGGCGTGGCCACTTGAGTGACAGGTGGATTGCCGCTGAAGTCACTACTAGCCGTCTGTCTGCTGTCTGTTAGCGTCACGTCACCTCAGCTAATCCGCCTCGCTGCACATTTCCGTTTATCCGGGAGTGACGCTGCCAAGATGGCGACGGCCGGCTCCGCCCACTTTGGGCTTCAGAAACGCTCTTCAGAAACACTACGGGTGACGTCACACACACTATGTCCATATTTTTTTAGATTGGTTGAAACTGGTGGTTATGGTAAGGGGCGGAACATTTACCAAACACACTCGAAGCGCTCGACCAATCACAACACACTGCTCCAGCCGACCAATCAGAGCACAGTGTGCTTTTCAGAAGGAGGGGCTTCATAGAGACAGGAAGTAAACAGAGCGTTACTGACAGACTGGGAAGAGAGGAGCC
>NC_139985.1:1013491-1018491 GCF_963993115.1 Abramis brama
CTGCTCAGCTGTGTGTAGACGAGTGTGTGTAGATGAGTGTGTGTAGACGAGTGTGTGTAGACACACGCCTGTTTTAGAGCCGCCAGGGTCACTGCTGATCGCTCTGACCTCCAGGTCAAAGTTCACCAGATCAGAGAAGGACATGAACGGAGCAAACGTACGAAGATCTGGCCGACCAGAACATTTATATATGTTTTGCTAATGTTACATTTCTGAATGTTCTCTGAAGAAAACTTTGGTTTTACGAACATGAATGAAACATTCCATTGTATAATTCTGCAAACATTATGGAACGTTACTTACTTACGTTTTCTGAACATTCTAAAACAAGTAGTAACATTTAAAAAATGTTTAAATGTTTTTGTGCTAATAACATTATGAGAACATTATTAAAGGAACGTTTTTCGTTCTTTATGGTCAGGAATAATGGCATTAGTGATAGCTGGGTTTGAAGAGCTCCAGGATTGTGTGTTATTCTGTATTGGAATATGTTTGATCAAATTACACAAACCATAACATTTAGAAAGACGAGTTGACATCCTCGTGAACGCTGGCTGTCAATCCCTTCGGCTAAAAAAGTCTCATAAAGTTGAAGTGCCTGAGTCTGACCAGAGCAGAATCCTGATAGACTTCCTTAAATTACAACACAAGCATTTTCATTTTTGGAGAGTTTCAGAGCAAGAGTTAATTTCTGTTCCTCAGAACCTTTTGAAGTGAGCACTATTATGTCTTCACGTTGACGGCAGGATTAGTTCCAGCGTTCGGTGTGTGATTAAGGACGCTGCTCTTGTGTTGTGTGTTCTGAGGGCCGCTGTTTATTTGTGTCTCTGATTGGAAGTCGAGGAGGCGCTAAAGAGTTCGATAATCCTCCTTTTATTCCAGAGGTTCTTCCCCGGCCGGCCCTGCGCTCTCAAACGCTGATAAGTCAAACGAATCTTACGCTCCTGTTATTCCTCAGGAGCGTTTCACGCGCTGTTCATCATTTTCTGATGATGTTCCACAAACACAATCAGTCATTTTCACCATTCTTGAGTTGCTCGTCTCGCCAAACAAGTTTCTTCAAAAGAGCTTTTGCCTATTTGTGAACCATTTTGAACTACTCTGGATTATTTTTCTTCTGAGTTTTGGCTTGCATAAAAAGGATAGTTCATCTAAAAGTAAAAAAAAAAAAAACTCATTTACTCTCATGTCGGCTGTCCCAACTAACAGGGAATGTTCTCGGGAGGTTCTCTCAAAGTCCATTCAAAAGTAACGTTCCCATAATGTTTGCAGAATGATCAAATGGAAAATTGGATATTTTGAGTGTTCAGAGAACATTCAGAAAAAGTGTTTTCATAACTTAATATTACTGCTGTCAAATTTATTAATCACGATTAATCGCATCTAACATGTATGTATGTATGTATGTGTATGTATATATGTATGTATACATACATGCATACACGCACACACATATAAATATATATATATGTTTGTGTGATATATATATATATATATATACACACACACACACACACACACACACACACACACACACACACACACACGTATATACATGTTTGTGTGTGTGTGTATATATATATATATATGTGTATATATATGTATGTGTGTGTATCTTTATATTTGAAAGCCGATAATCGATATATTAGCTGATAAATCTAAATCCAAATTTTTACATCCTTTTTGAGAGCCTGATTACAAAAACAAAAGTCTCATCATTAAAAGCCATGTCCCAAGCAGACAATTATAATGTTCAAATTATATTTTTATGTAGCCTATATGACAGATTTGCGCTGCACTTTACTGTATTTTCCTTTTTTTAAGGGATTCCAATCATATTTCAAGCAATTCAAAACCATCATGTTGAACCGTGCGCTACTACATAAAATATGTATTTTAAGTATGGCAATGGCATATTTTGGGATATGGTCATTGGGCTGTTTGATTACGCACTCCTGGCACAGAATCAACACTCATCACATCTGAGCTGTTTTTGCTGAGAGCTGTACGAGTGTCCATTAGATACCACAAATCCATCCAGATATTCGCTCAAAACCACCTTATGCGTTGCAGATGCATTTCATCTCTTTATTTCTGTCTTTAGCTTCCACAGCACTGATATTCTCTGAAAAGAGCTGCTGGGAAGGAGTGTGAACAGAGAAGTGTGTGTTTGAACGGATATGTTTTATCATTGCTGTACAGCTGGCGAATGCAGAGAGAAAGAGGAAGACGGGCTCTGGTTCTGTGGATCTTCTAAACCGCAGTGAATCATCACATCAACTTCCTCTAATGTGAACAATTATGATGCAATTCTGATGGAAGTCAATGCAGCTTCACCTGAGTTTAACATTTAAACATAGCATGCTAAAAACAGTAGCCGAAAAGTACCCCGATGACCTACTACTTATGGCGAGATTCTGAAGTGCGCATTCGATGGACAATTTACTATCCCATGAGGCCACGGGAAGTTTTTATTTTTATTTTTATTAATTCAATGCCATGAGAACATGAGGTTTTACATATTCACATTATCACATAACATTAGTTGCCCAGTAAAGTATTTATGAATGCAAGTGAAGCAACGCAAAGCAACTGACGCGGTAGATCACGTGATAGTGACAAAATGGCGGATGTACTACATTCGAGTTTCATTCATACTGCACACATTTATACACAACATACTTTTTAACAGTCGCAAAGCAAGTTAAAATTCAAATGTAGTTCCTACTCAGACAGTACGCGATTTCAGACGGAGTGCATCATACTAAGTTGTGCTTCATGTTTTCAAAATACTTAACATTCTCAGTACTATTTCTAAAGATGTTGTGTTTATTGAGCTTTATTGTGTTTTATTTTGTTATGATTTATTCAAATGAATTTGTTCTCTTTTAATGCTACTGTTTGTGAGCGCTCAGCACGCGCGTGTTCCTTTAAGAGTCGCGCTGCCGTTGCGTAGGTCCTTCATGAATGAAACCACGTGACCAAGCCGAATCATATGACGTCTGGCTCCAGCGCGAGAGAAAGAGGATCAACACGGTCACAAATTCGCCGACAACAGCGAGAAACTCCCGCTGGATTCTCGCCGTTTCCACCGGACACTGTAATCTGCGGCCGTAATCTTCCCGGACGCGTTCGGTAAGCGTGTCGAGGTTAAATGTGTTTATAACGGGGACGAGAGTCGCTCAGCTCAGACCCGTTTTGCTGAGTGTGCACGACACTGTGTGTTTATGTGTGCGCGTGCGTGTGAGTGTGTATGTCAGTTTCTTTTTTTAGTGCAGAACATGAACCATTTACTAATATTTGCAAATACAATAAGGAATTAAATAAAGAGCATTCATTATAATGGCACCAAAAAAAAGAAAAAGAGGAAAGAAGCAGTATTATTATTAATTCTATAATAATTATTATTAATTAAAATTATTTAATTGAAAATTTAAATTGTCAAGGGAATAGAATAAAAGTTATGTATTTTGTATTTAAAAAGTTTCAAATATGCTGTGCTTTTCTTTTTAGTTTCTTTTTTTTTTGCAGCATCACCGTATTATGCATTAATTCTAAGCGGATGTTATCTTACTACGTACCAATTTATAGTTATGAATATGTAATTCATAAATAATTTGAATATGTAATTCATAACTATAAATTGTTCACACGTTTAAAAAAACGATATCACCCAAACAACTTTTTTAAATTAATTTTTTTTAAGTCACACATTACTAAACTACTGGTGATGTGGAGAACTATTTATAGTTATGAATATGTAATTTCCCGTTATATTTAACTACATATAAATACCCTATGTATTTAGCTAAACCGGCAATTGGTGAATAATAAAACAGAGTTAATATTACAATAATTTATTAATATGTGTATTGTTTACTATATCATAACTATCAGTGTTCATATGCTCATGTGTGCGCGCGTCACATGCGGGACGCGCGTTTTAAAGGGCTCGCCGTGCTGAATCATCTCGATCGGGTCATTCCGCTTAAAACCCGCCACACACACACACACACACTCACAGAGCCATGATGACAGCGACCAGACAAAGGGCTCATCGATACACACTCTCACACCCTAATCTGTGATCAGTCACCGGCTCTGATCGGGTCTGATCGTCGCGTTCGATCTGAAACATTTGCAGAAATCAGCGGGATTCGGCTCGTGTTATATTTAGAGAGAGAGAGAGTGTGTGTGTGTGTGTGTCAGGCAGAGGTTACACGGCAACACACTCGCGGATCTCTGGATCTGAATAATCGGAACCTGCTGGTTCATCAGAACCTTCTGCGCTGGACACAGATCGTCCGGGTTCGAGGTGCGTTGTTCTCTCTCTCTCTACACGTTTTTGTCTATTTTACGCAAGATTACTGAATTATTTCCACAGGTTTACACCCTTAGTAAAAGTACTGTGGAGGTACTATGGTATCAGGTGTTAATACCGTAGTACTTTAGTTGTATGCTAATGATTCAGGTGTCATGGTATTTTACTCGCCTACATTGATATTTCACGGGCATCTGTCTCGTTTCGAGTCGTTCCAACGTGTTTACGAGCCCTAGGTAGGGAACACACTAGGGTTTGAGACCACAGATGAGAAAAATATGATCTATAAGAACGTTTTGCTAACGTTTCCGTTAAGTCGTGTAAACGGTTTCTGAATGTCGTTAAAAAAAAAAAAAGGTGTTAAAACCGTTAAAAAACAAACTAAAACGCGGGAATATTCCCTTTCATCATTTTTTAAACATTATGGGAACGTTAGTTTTGAAAGTTCTATTTGCTGAGACAATAAAACACATTTTGGCTTTGGGTGGAAAACGTTAATAGAAAGTACAAAAAGTACCATGGGACTTATAAAAAAATATACATTGGTACTGAATGATATATATGAATGGTACTTCAAAGAATAATATGGTATTATCTTGGCATATGGTTTAATGCCCTGTTTGATGCTGTGTGTGGAAACTAGTTTTGTGGAGCATTTGTTGAATTCCGTTACCGCGCG
>NC_139985.1:1028491-1035991 GCF_963993115.1 Abramis brama
GTTTATTTAAATCTGGTGTTTGGCACATGTGTCTGTAATAGGTAGGTTTATGGGTGGGGAGTGTGTGTGTGTGTGTGTGTGTGAGTCTGAGTCTGAGTGTGAGCGAGTGTGTGTGTCTGTGTGTGTGTGTGTGTTTATGAGTGTGTGTGAGAGAGTGAGTGTGTGTGTGTGTGTGTGGTTATGAGTGTGTGTGAGAGAGTGAGTGTGTGTGTGTGTGAGTGAGTGAGTGTGTGTGTGTGTGTTTATGAGTGTGTGTGAGAGAGTGAGTGTGTGTGTGTGTGTGTGTGTGTGTGTGTGTGGTTATGTGTGTGAGTGTGTGTGTGTGTGTGTTTGTATGAGTGTGTGTGAGAGAGTGAGTGTGTGTGTGTGTGTGGTTGTGTGTGAGCGCGTGTGTTTGTGTGTGTGTGTGTTTGTATGAGTGTGTGTGAGAGAGTGAGTGTGTGTGAGAGAGTGATGTGTGTGTGTGTGTGTGTGGTTATGTGTGTGAGTGAAGTGTTTGTACTAGTACTAAGAACTCCTCAAAACACCTTCTGTGTTGCACAAGAGCGTTTACACAGGATTAACGATCCTAAAACTGAATGAACTTCTAGGAAAGGCCACACACACACACACACACACACACACACACACACACACCTTTAATCACCTGTGAATCTGTTTCCTTGAATCTCAGACTGGTGTGTCAGTCATGTGACACACACCCTCACACTCCGGCAGATGTTCCCGCAGACGATCCATGGCGTTCCAGACCCGAACATTAACATCAACCTTCACACAGAAGTAGGTCAGAGACGGAGACCCACTTTCTGATCAACCATCATGTGCTACACAAACACACACACACACACTCAACCATCATGTGCTGCTGTACATCTATACTCACTCACACACACACACACACACACACATACACTCAATCATGTGCTGCTGTACATCTATACTCACTCACACACACACACACACACACACACACACATACACTCAATCATGTGCTGCTGTACATCTATACTCACTCACACACACACACACACACACACACACACACTCAACCATCATGTGCTGCTGTACATCTATACTCACTCACACACACACACACACACACACACACACACTCAACCATCATGTGCTGCTGTACATCTATACTCACTCACACACACACACACACACACACACACACATACACTCAATCATGTGCTGCTGTACATCTATACTCACTCACTCACACACACACACACACATGCATAAACACATTCTTCACATTTATTCTCCATATTTTTCAGCATTTTGATGATTGATTTTTAGGTAACATGTTTATTTTAATTAAAAACATCAGTTAACACGAACTAACAATAATAAATAGTTGTAAAGCATTTCATAATTTTAGTTAATGTTCATTTCAACATTTACTAGTACATTTTTAAATCAAATGTTGTATGCGTTAAACATTATTTAATAGACCTGAGCTGATAATAGTATTATTACATGGCTTGGTTGAATTCCAGTGTAGAGTGCGGTGTGTTATTTCTTGATATCAGACGCTGCGAAGTATAACACACCGTTGCCATGAAAAACAGAGCGTTGCTATGGACGCGGAACAGACTATTTTCTTTAGCGGAAGCAATAAACTCCTTTTTAAATCAATATTTTGTGTCAAATTATTTATTTATTTTGTAGGTAGCCATGTTTTAAGCGGGATAATGTAGAGCGAGGCGGTTGTTATAGCGAATAAAACCCCTTCAGGATTCAAGATCCACGTCGCGCTCCTGATCAGCCTGTCAGTTTTATATATTATATTTCTGTAAGCTAAGCTATACTGTCGCCGATTACGTTCCCTGCTCCAGTGGACGTAGTTCTCAGAGTAATATGACACCTTGCGCTCTGTTTCAATTGCCTGTACCCACTTTTGTGTCCTTAAATCAAGGGCGTAGATTTGGTTTGAACATTGGAGGGGTTGAAGTTTGGGTATGCCTCCTGATATTGTGATCATGGTATAAATATTGGGGGGGTTGTAATGCATAGATTTAAATATTGGGGGGGTTATCTCCCCCCCCATCCCCCCCACAAACTACGCCCCTGCCTTAAATGCTTGTTTTGTGGGGTCGACAGATTATAAAAACTTATTTCTGGGTTTTTAGCTTGTTTGCTGTACACCTCGTCACACAGCAGCTTTTAGACATTGTTTTGTTTTTTTGTTATAAGTCATAAATGACAAGGAGGCAGCCTCTCACAATGCAAAGTCAATGGAGACGGTTGGATTGTTCCCCCCCCGGTGTGGGCGTGGCCTAAATACGCTCTGTCTCTATTGATCATTGTTAGTTAATGCATTTACTAATGATAATAACTAATAGGACCTTATTGTAAGTGATACCGATTTTTATTTATTTATTTGCTTTGTGTTTCTTATTGTATATAATGAATAATAATTGTGTATATATATATATATATATATATATAAATATTTTAATTTGGTTATTTATCAGTATTTTTATCATTCTTCTTTAGTTTAATTAGATTTCATTAAACAATTTGAATCTATTTCTTCGGCTGAAATAATGCGTCCTTTAACAAACATGCGTATTTATCATAATTTTCGTTTCAGCCAACGGAATAGATTTATTAAATGTTTAATGAAATCAAATAAATCAACAATAATAAATAAATACATAATCAGTCTAATTAAAATACATTATTTCTTGTTTATTTTGCTGAATAAAAGCAAAGAATAGTGATATTTAATGACAGATTTTCGAATCTTCATGTCTAAAAGCGCACCTCTGAAGTCCTGCTGATGTGGATGTTCAGGGTTCTGGAGACTCGCTGATGTGGATGTTCAGGGTTCTGGAGTCTCGCTGATGTGGATGTTCAGGGTTCTGGAGACTCGCTGATGTGGATGTTCAGGGTTCTGGAGTCTCGATGTTCAGGGTTCTGGAGACTCGCTGATGTGGATGTTCAGGGTTCTGGAGTCTCGATGTTCAGGGTTCTGGAGTCTCGATGTTCAGGGTTCTGGAGACTCGCTGATGTGGATGTTCAGGGTTCTGGAGTCTCGCTGATGTGGATGTTCAGGGTTCTGGAGTCTCGATGTTCAGGGTTCTGGAGACTCGCTGATGTGGATGTTCAGGGTTCTGGAGTCTCGCTGATGTGGATGTTCAGGGTTCTGGAGACTCGCTGATGTGGATGTTCAGGGTTCTGGAGTCTCGATGTTCAGGGTTCTGGAGTCTCGATGTTCAGGGTTCTGGAGACTCGCTGATGTGGATGTTCAGGGTTCTGGAGACTCGCTGATGTGGATGTTCAGGGTTCTGGAGTCTCGATGTTCAGGGTTCTGGAGTCTCGATGTTCAGGGTTCTGGAGACTCGCTGATGTGGATGTTCAGGGTTCTGGAGTCTCGCTGATGTGGATGTTCAGGGTTCTGGAGTCTCGATGTTCAGGGTTCTGGAGACTCGCTGATGTGGATGTTCAGGGTTCTGGAGTCTCGCTGATGTGGATGTTCAGGGTTCTGGAGTCTCGATGTTCAGGGTTCTGGAGTCTCGATGTTCAGGGTTCTGGAGTCTCGATGTTCAGTGTTCTGGAGTCTCGATGTTCAGGGTTCTGGAGTCTCGATGTTCAGGGTTCTGGAGTCTCGATGTTCAGGGTTCTGGAGTCTCGATGTTCAGGGTTCTGGAGTCTCGATGTTCAGGGTTCTGGAGTCTCGATGTTCAGTGTTCTGGAGTCTCGATGTTCAGGGTTCTGGAGTCTCGATGTTCAGGGTTCTGGAGTCTCGATGTTCAGGGTTCTGGAGTCTCGATGTTCAGGGTTCTGGAGTCTCGATGTTCAGGGTTCTGGAGTCTCGATGTTCAGGGTTCTGGAGTCTCGATGTTCAGGGTTCTGGAGTCTCGATGTTCAGGGTTCTGGAGTCTCGATGTTCAGGGTTCTGGAGTCTCGATGTTCAGGGTTCTGGAGTCTCGATGTTCAGGGTTCTGGAGTCTCGATGTTCAGGGTTCTGGAGTCTCGATGTTCAGGGTTCTGGAGTCTCACTGATGTGGATGTTCAGGGTTCTGGAGTCTCGATGTTCAGGGTTCTGGAGTCTCGCTGATGTGGATGTTCAGGGTTCTGGAGTCTCGATGTTCAGTGTTCTGGAGTCTCGATGTTCAGGGTTCTGGAGTCTCGCTGATGTGGATGTTCAGGGTTCTGGAGTCTCGATGTTCAGGGTTCTGGAGTCTCACTGATGTGGATGTTCAGTGTTCTGGAGTCTCGATGTTCAGGGTTCTGGAGTCTCGCTGATGTGGATGTTCAGGGTTCTGGAGTCTCGCTGATGTGGATGTTCAGGGTTCTGGAGTCTCGCTGATGTGGATGTTCAGTGTTCTGGAGTCTCGATGTTCAGGGTTCTGGAGTCTCGCTGATATGGATGTTCAGGGTTCTGGAGTCTCGATGTTCAGGGTTCTGGAGTCTCACTGATGTGGATGTTCAGTGTTCTGGAGTCTCGATGTTCAGGGTTCTGGAGTCTCGCTGATGTGGATGTTCAGGGTTCTGGAGTCTCGCTGATGTGGATGTTCAGTGTTCTGGAGTCTCGATGTTCAGGGTTCTGGAGTCTCGCTGATGTGGATGTTCAGGGTTCTGGAGTCTCGATGTTCAGGGTTCTGGAGTCTCACTGATGTGGATGTTCAGGGTTCTGGAGTCTCGATGTTCAGGGTTCTGGAGTCTCGATGATGTGGATGTTCAGGGTTCTGGAGTCTCACTGATGTGGATGTTCAGGGTTCTGGAGTCTCGATGATGTGGATGTTCAGGGTTCTGGAGTCTCACTGATGTGGATGTTCAGGGTTCTGGAGTCTCACTGATGTGGATGTTCAGGGTTCTGGAGTCTCGATGATGTGGATGTTCAGGGTTCTGGAGTCTCACTGATGTGGATGTTGAGTGCAGAACTGTTTCTAATTGCAGGTTTTCTGGCTCCGGCTGCTGAGTTCAGTTGTTTTCTTCCCCTCCGCTCGACCCCAATCCCAGCGTCCTCCTCTAAGCTCCGCAAATGTGCCGAGGAAGCAGTTTTGACCGAGAGCTTCCCAACAACCCCAGCGCTCGCTCTCTCTCTCCTGCCTTTCTTCATCCCCTCTTCATTCTCTCTCTCACACAGTCCTGTGAGTTCTGCTTCTGTGGTGTTTTTGACTGAAGTTTGTCTGAAACTGCTCGACTGCAGATGATTAAACATCTGTACTGGCATGATGGGCGGGCGATGTACGATTAACCAGCCGAGAGTTTTGCTCAGCATTTGCATGCGTTTCTAAGCATTGCGGTTTAAAAACGAGTGATTTTAATCAGTTGAACTGTAGTAAGCAGCGAAAGACAACACACTTCACTGTGTGTATAGAGGAGAGCGGTTCAGAGTCTTATTTTGCCCTCATTAATTTCACACGTCTAGTACAATCATGTGGTTTTGTTTCATTAATACAGTGTGCACTTTTTTTTCTTTATTAACCCGAAATATTGGAAGTGAAACGTGACAACATGCCCCATAGTACATTATAACATGACCATATGACAGATTAAAATGTGATCTAATCAAGAAAATATACAAGACAAACTAAAATATTTTGTCAATAAAATTCAATTAAGTTTTTCATATAAAATAATGGCATTTTTAATAATTAAAAATTTTTTTTTTTTGAGTTTGACAACGGACACAGCGGAAAATACAGCATAGTTCAAAACATAATAATAATTAATAAATTCATAACATTGACTCCCAGTCTTTATTCACCTTTTTCTCATGGTTTCTCAGTAGAATTCATAAAAGTATAGAATAGAATATCATAGTTCTAATAGGAGCTCATTGTAACGCAGTGTGACAACATGCCCCGCCTGCACAACTGGGGTTTAAACCCGGCGAGTGTTACATCAGCATTAAAAAACTATCTCAACTGTTCAATTACAGATATAAGACTAAAATAATATCAGATTTGTCTAATTTGAAATAAACACAAATAACAGAGATGAAAAATTAACATAAGAAATTTACTTTTGCTTCGGTTAAATAAATGTTCAGTGATATCGTCCGAAGATTTCTGAATTTTGGCACAATTTTTTTCTCTATATAGTGTTGATTTGGCATCTAGTAAATACACTTGAGTTTCATCATGCTAATATGTGTGGAAGTGTTTAAAACAAGTGTGTGACGACTAGCCCCGCGTGAAGCCGCCACTCATAGAGTGCATGAGAACTGAAGTGAGTTATGTTTGCCTGCTAATAGGCTTGCATGGTTAAATACACACATTTATGTGTCAGAATGCCCATCTTTGCAAGTAACCACAATCATTTATGTCTTAAGTGAACATAAACATTTGGGAAAGAAAACGCAGGAGTGTTGGATCTGTGCGGTCGGTCTTAAAGTGACAGCGGCCTAATAAACCTGCGGTCAGTAATGCTAATCAGACAATAATAACAAAATATCTCCGAATCATTTTTGTTGCTTTAATAAGAATAAATGTATGTTTAGTTTACACACATATATTACTTTATACATACATATATATTTGACAGTATTTCTATTTTTATTTTTTGTGAAGAGAACAGAAAAGTTTATTTGAAGAAAAAACAATGTAACCGTAATGTTTTGTGGTGAAAATCCAGCTTTTAATGTTGTTTATGTGTCTATGTGGTGTTTTTAATCTGCTTTAAGACAAACCATGTGTAAATTCATAAGTCGACTCCATTGCTGAGTATTTCCTCCTTAAAACTGCAGTGAACCAAAGACAGTCTCAAAAACACGCTTTGAAATCGCTGGTGTTTCTGACGTCACAAACTACCTTGTAACCAATCAGATCAACGTGTGATCGTCAACCAGTGGATCTCTGAGCTGAGTGAGTGAGTGGAGGCGGGGCTCATTTGCATATTCATAGAACCGCGCATACTAAATGAGGCAAGGGTGTCGAGTTACATTCAAGATATTTTAAGACATGAAGACATTTTTTTCAGGAAAAAAATGCTTATATATGTAATTTTGGTGATCAAAGATGAGTTTTAAGGGATAAAATTATGGACTTCAGTTTGTTTGTAAAGTTCTTTGATGAGCGACGGCGTGTGTGATCGAGCTGAAGCTGGTCTGATCCTGAAAACTTCTCTCTGTCTTTTTTGTGATGTCTTTGGGTCAGTGAGGAAGAATCCCTCATTACCACGGCAACAGCAGCCCTACACACACACACACACACACACACACACACACACTCACTCTCTCTCTCTCTCTCTCTCTCTCTCTCTCTCTCTCTAACACACACACACTCTCTCTCTCTCTCTCTCTCTCTAACACACACACTCACACACACACACACACACACACACACACACACACAGTCAGAGGACAGCGTAAGTCCTTTATCAGAGTTAATGTGTTCTGTGCGTCCAGCAGCGGGTGTCCTCTCCTCTCAGATGAATATTAAACAGACTGTGTGTGTCATTATATTAACCTGTGTGTCCTCTGAGGAACTTCAGACGCCCTTCGTCTGTCTGAGACACACACACACACACACACACTGATGT
>NC_139985.1:1040991-1070991 GCF_963993115.1 Abramis brama
GTACTAAGTAAGAAAAGTATTTTTAGTGTTGGATCGGTTTGATTGTCGTTCATTAGCGTTGGTTTGGAAGTGTTCCCGTTTCCCTCTCTCTGCTCGTCCTTCACCGGCGCTGGTAAACCCGCTGGACCGCGGCCCGAAACACACTTCTTCATCACTGCTTCTCCTTCGTCTCGTTGGCTCGGGTGCAGAGACGGTGTTGTGGAAAGTTACGCTCCCAACCGCCTCGACCGCACAGGAAGTCAGAAACAGGAAGTCGTGGGTTCAGAGTGATCACTTTCACTAGTCCAGTTTGTTTTTTTCCACGTTCCTTTCACACGTGGCAGGAGAGATCAAAACTCTTTTGCTTTCTGTTTCTCCTCATCAGTCTCACGCTGCTCTGTTTCATCATTAAACATGTTGTAGATTGCCAGTGTTTCACGCTTTAATGCATGTTTGTTTTGTAGATCTGCGTGGTTTGGCAGGGGTTCCTCGTGGCATGACGACCACTAGCAAAGGAAACAAGGCCTTGAAGGTGAGCGCTTTCTGTCTTTACCTCGGGGCGAGTAAATGATGACGGGCCGATGAATTCAGGCTTGTTTTCCCCAAATTTTCCATTTTTTATGGAGTCCATTTTAAGGGTTTAATTAAATTTGAATGAACAAAAAACATGTCTAATCAATTGAGTTAATTAAAACTTTAGCAATTTAGTAATTTATTACAATTTTATAAATTCTGTATTTTCTGTTTTCATGATTTACTTAAATTTTAATAATCAAAAATAATGTCTAATTAAAATGTTAAATATATAATTATAGAATATATTTATATTATATATATATATATTTATATATTTATTAGATTATATATTTAAATATACAAATCAAATTTTTAAATATGTAATTTAAAAATTACATATCAGTCAATAGTTAAAAAAATTTCAGAAATTCTGTATTGTCTGTTTTATAATTATATATATATATAATTTTTATTTAATTGCTTTTTTGAGCAATGTAATAATTTATTAAAAATTTATTTAAAATATTATGAATTATTTATTTTTCAGAAATTCTGTGTTTGATTATTTAGCACAAATTTATTATCAAAAACACTGATATGAATGCATAAAACTTAAACAATTTAATATTTAAAAAATAATAATTTAAATTTTTTTTTTTAATTTTTCAGCAAAAAAAGTGCTGTGCAACATTTAATGTTTAAATTAAAACATGGATAAATAATTGAAAATAATGTTATAATAAACTATTATTATGAGTATTGTAGTGCTGTTACTGACTGTACTAAAGTAGTAAGCCCCGCGAAGCCGTGATTTACAGTGGACAGCTAACGGGCGTTGTTAGGCACGACGTGGAGCGGGTTACTCCATAAAAATATTCATTTTAATATTTATTTTATTCATAAAATAAACACCAGCAACAAAAAATATAACGTTGTAACACATTTATTCCTCCGTCAAGCAATAGTTCCATTGCGCAGTGACACTAATGTAATGCGATCACAGGTGTGTGTGTGTGTGGAGTCTTTACAACGGCTTCGAACACGGCTCAACCAATCAGAATCAAGGACCGGAACCATCCGTTTTATAATATAAAGTTTTCTCACCGGTGAATGACACATGATGTCGGTATTGCAGGAACGTTGTCTCCGGTGTTCTTGGCTGTCGTTCATGGCTTTGGACGGCGATTTGCAGGGAGGGCGTGACGTAGTGCTATCAGGCTAAAGTTAGCATTTTCCCAGATGTCCTACTGCACCTTTAACGTTTTCCCGTTGATGTTCCTCCGACTCTCAGGTGAAGAGGGAGCCCGACGGGTCTGACGGACGATGACAAACGAATTAAACTAAAACAACTGAACGGACAAACGCGTTTCGTCACTATGTTGTTCTTCGTGCAAAGAAGCGAGCTAAAGTCAGCGAATAAAACACTGACACAATGATGAACAATAATATTCACAATAACATCGTTTTACTGAATAATTAAGTAAACATAATTTCTTAATTTATCTTTGTAAAGAAACCTCATTGTTTAACTGGCTACTCTCTGCCGTCTCAGACGACGACATCACTTCCTGTCGGACACCGTAACTTCTGTTGGGTGCAGTTCGCAACCTCACCACTAGATGCCGCTAAAATTGACTTTAACGTTTTCCCGTTGATGTTCTTCCATATCTCAGGTGAAGAGGGAGCCCGGCGAAAACGGGACGAGTCTGACGGACGATGAGCTGGTGTCCATGTCGGTCCGCGAGCTCAACCAGCACCTGCGCGGTCTGTCCAAAGAGGAGATCCTGCAGCTGAAGCAGCGCCGGCGCACGCTGAAGAACCGAGGCTACGCCGCTAGCTGCCGCGTCAAGCGTGTCACTCAGAAGGAGGAGCTCGAGAGGCAGAAGGCGGAGCTTCAGCAGGAGGTGGAGAAACTGGCTTCGGAAAACGCCAGTATGAAAGTGGAGCTGGACGCGCTTCGCTCCAAATACGAGGCTCTCCAGAGCTTCGCCAGAACTGTGGCCCGAGGGCCCGCTTCTAACGCGCCCGTACCCGTGTCCCACCGCGGGCACTTGGCCTCCGTCATCGGGCCCCTCGTTCCCGGAAAGGTGGGAGCCACCAGTGTTATCACGATAGTCAAATCGAAAACCGACGCGAGGTCTTAGTACGGCACGCAGACGAAGGGTTGGTCAGTGCATGAGGGTTTAGGTGCGGGACTCGTCGTTCTCTTCTCCATTTCAGACAGACTGATAGAAAAAAGAAACGTTTCAGTTTTTGCTGCAATGCTCTCTATAATGTGGCTTACCAAAAGCGTGAAAGCACATCTAGGACGGTTTATTCACTTGGGCTTCCAAAACGAAAATCTCCAAATTACTTAAGTCTAAAAACATGCAGCCAAATTTTTCCTGGTGGATTGTGTGTAATATTGCTGTGAGATTTGTAATTTTTTGTACAAATATTGGCGACTTCGTATTGTGTTTTTCACATGGGGTCCAAGTGTTTTATTGATGTGTGATCATTCAGTGTTTTATGTTGTTGGAAATGTACTTTTTATACAGCGTTGTGTTTTTTGTTCTCTTTTTGGATATCTACTGTTTCGCCATTTTTCCGTCCTTTTGTTTACAGACTGCAGGCACAAAACACTTTAAACCGTTCAGACTTCCAAACTCTTCCACCGTCTGGAACTGAAGGAGAGAGTATCAGCCAATGAGGAACTCCCTTTACCTGAGCCTAATTTATGCACTGACCAATCACTGATGGGCAGGAGGAGTGGAGGCGGAGTCAAATCAGCTAATGTTGTTCATATGGTAGCTATCAGAATATTGCCACCAGTTTATGTGCTCCAGTCGTCGGTTTCAAGACAGGAGATCATTTTTATCGGCAAGGCAATAACATGTTTATGTTGTGCAACGTTTAATGAGGTTTTGTTTGCTTTGTGTAAACCTTCTCTTGTCATTTGGTTGTGGTGTACTGCTTATTTCATGTTCAGCGAAGGTTAAAATGTCTCTCGTTGTCTGTAGATCCAGAGATTTATTGAATTTTTTTCCTGTGCCAGTTTTTTTTTTTTTTTTTTTACCAAGAATGAGATATGATGAAAACAAACACACACACACACAAAAAAAAACAAGTTTCTGTTATTGAAAGACTGACTGAAAGACATAAACTGGTGAAATCTCACAAGCTTTACCATAACTTTGTTGCTGTGACATTTGCGTAACGTATTCTAAGAATCTTTGTCTATATGGTGGAGTCTTGAATTTTATATAAAAAAAAAAAAATGACAGAGTATCTTGCATTATTTATAAAACATTTAAAAAAAAGAATTCTAAAGTTGTTTGATAGCTCTCTTTTTTGCAATTGTACCAAAAGTGGCTTAACTATTGAAGTCAATAGCTTTTTCTAGTGACTAGGCGCGTAAAACTGTGGACTAGCGCGTGTGGTGTGATTTGTACTGGTGAGGTGGCGGTGTTGTTTACGACGTGGATGTGATGCTCTTATCTTCTGATTTCAGCTCAACGCAGGCGACGAGCGCCGCTTACCCAGAATCCCTGCAATAGTTTGTACGTGGTTTGTGTGTTCCATGTTTAAGTGGACGGGACACAAACTGAGGAGGGAAAGTGGCCATATCGCCTGTGTTTGAGTCCTTTTTATGTGACGTGTGATTTTTATATATTTTTGGTGTAATACGTTTCTATGGTATATTTGTTGTTGTTTTTTTCTTCTTTTTTCTGTTGTTTTCTTTAAATGCCAGGGAAGTGATTCCTTTAAACGCACTGATTTAAACAAGCGATGTGATGTACGGTTGCTCTTCAATAATGCAAAGCTTCTCAAAATATTCCTTTTCTCAACCTTTAAAACAAAGAAAGATCTGTCTCTATCCCTATTATTCTCTTTTTTTTTGTTTTTTTTGGCCAAAATACTTTCTCCATGAGGAAAAGATGTAAAACTCAGAGCTGTTGAAATGCTGCGTTCATGTCTGTACCGAGATGCACCGGTACTAAATTTCTCCGCCGATACCGAAAGCCGATTATTAAGAATATCTACCGATAGCCGATTATCCAGAATGAAATCTGCTGATATCTATAGCCGTTTATTCAGAATACTGTCTGTCGATACCGATAGCCGATTATTCAGAATGATATCTGCCGATACCGATTATTCAGAATGATATCTGCCGATAACGATTATTCAGAATGATATCTGCCGATACCGATTATTCAGAATGATGTCTGCCGATAGCCGATTATTCAGAATGATGTCTGCCGATAACGATTATTCAGAATGATGTCTGCCGATACCGATTATTCAGAATGATGTCTGCCGATACCGATTATTCAGAATGATGTCTGCCGATACAGATTATTCAGAATGATGTCTGCCGATACCGATTATTCAGAATGATGTCTGCCGATAACGATTATTCAGAATGATGTCTGCCGATAACGATTATTCAGAATGATGTCTGCCGATACCGATTATTCAGAATGATGTCTGCCGATACCGATTATTCAGAATGATGTCTGCCGATACCGATTATTCAGAATGATGTCTGCCGATACCGATTATTCAGAATGATGTCTGCCGATACCGATTATTCAGAATGATGTCTGCCGATACCGATTATTCAGAATGATATCTGCCGATAATGATGGTTTGATTTTCTTAAGGTAAAAAATCTCTCCCTAATAATGCTATAAACTATACAGGGAACCCTCTCATTTGGTACTTTGCTATAAAATTGGAGGTTAAAATTAACAACAGAGCCAAAACTATTAAATTCTTAGTTGAATTAGTTGAATAGTTGAATTCTTAAATTCAAAAAAATAAATTCAAGAGTGAGTCATTAAATCATTCACTCGAGATTTGTCCAAAAAAACTGATTCATCCAGTACTGAAACAAGCCTTTAAGAGTGAGTCATTGAATCATTCACTCTAGACTTGTCCAAAAAAACTGATTCATCCAGTACTGAAACAAGCCTTTAATGAGTGAGTCATTGAATCATTCACTCGAGATTTGTTAAAAAAAAACTGATTCATCCAGTACTGAAACAAGCCTTTAAGAGTGAGTCATTGAATCATTCACTCGAGATCAAAAACGCTGATTCAACCAGTACTGAAACAAGCCTTTAAGAGTGAGTCATTGAATCATTCACTCGAGATTTGTCCAAAAAAACTGATTCATCCAGTACTGAAACAAGTCTTTATGAGTGAGTCATTGAATCATTCACTCGAGATCAAAAACGCTGATTCATCCAGTACTGAAACAAGCCTTTAAGAGTGAGTCATTGAATCATTCACTCGAGATTTGTCCAAAAAAACTGATTCATCCAGTACTGAAACAAGTCTTTATGAGTGAGTCATTGAATCATTCATTCAAACAAACTTTTTTTAAATAGACTGCAGCAATTAACATTTTGTCAGAAGCTCTCGTGAATTGCATGTTATTTTGTTTAGTTGTCTATTCAGAATTGTGATTGTGAAGCTCTAACGCCACAGTTGCAAAAACGTTTGGAAAGATATAAAGAACATTTTGGTATCGTCAGTAACTGCGATATGATGTGAACGCAGTATTAACGCTTATCACAAGATTCTCCATTGTTTAGTCTAATCTTGTGACAAAAGGCCACATCTGCTTCAAAAGATTTGAGCTTCTCATCGATGATATAATAGTGACTTCACCCGGTCCCGCCGCACTGATCTGGCATTTTAAGAACCAATTCATTGTAGGTATATTTGTACGACTTTTTTTTTTTTTTTTTTTTTTATCGATGTAAATCAACAGAAATAACTTCCTCTGACTGGCTAATCTGTGAAATCGTTTTGTAACAAAGTCTTTGCTCCATCTCGGCATTGCTTTCGTAACCAATGGTAGCGGTTTTGTGGCGTGTCCGGCATTGTATAGGCGGTTTTGAAGACTAAAAAAAATTCTTCTAGCTTACTCGCAAACGATGATGATGATGATGATGATGACGATGTGATTTTCGTTGAAGTGTTCGTGTGTCAGGTAGCACTACTGCCCAATAATGACGTTCTCCGATCTCTCTTCCAGGAGGAGTGGCTTGTTGTCGTTATGGTCGTCGTGGTGACTTGTGATCCTATATGCAAATCAGCTGGTGGTAGGGAGGGGTCACGACCTCTCGGTAGGAGTAGTTTTCTGTCCTTGAAGTTGTCGTCCGTAAAAGCGCAACATTTCTGCAAAAAAAGAAAGCGATCGCGTCTAGATTTACCCAACAAGGGCTTTGCAACTGAGCATTTAACCATCATTTTTCTTTCCTGTTAGAAACAGTGCCGTGTCCCAGGAGGCCGTTCCCTTAACAGTGAAGTAAGACAATCCTGTTTGTAGCCAAAACACACACACACACACACGGCGGAATCTCTTTAATCATCCTTCCCTCAGGTCATTTAAAAAAAAAAAAAAAAAAAAATTGAGTGTTCAATAGAGGGGTCCAGGACCCTATAGGACTTTTGTCACACTTGAACCACGAATACACACACAAAAAAAATTGTGGTTGAAAAAAAGTAACAAATCCTTCCGTCGCGGGTCAGTTTTGACCCCCTTAGGAATGAATGAAATGCGAGGAATGCTTCAGTACACATAGAAAAACTTAAAAATGCTCAAAATTCAAACTAAAAATGCTAAAACTTTACCAAAAAAAAAATATCATTTTATAATGTCTACATGTGTATCTGAATGCACACTGAAGAGAACTGGCTTTAGGACCCAGCAGAACAGCTCATTTGCTCCATATGGAGATATAACGGCATCTAGAGTCATGAAATATCATCTAATATATATATTTTTTTTTTTACAAGAGGTGGAGCTGAATTAAAAGAGTTGTGCATGAAATTGTGAGTTTTTTTGAATTACTATTTATTTATTTATTATTTATTTATTGATCAAATCTAATCATTAAAATGTAAATCAAATAAAAAATTTGCATTCAAAAATAGAAACAATATTATCAAAATGAAATAAAATAAGCTTTCTTGACAAAAAAAATAAAAATTGTTTAGGGCTTCAGGTCATTTTGACCCGCGAGGGGAAGATGTGTTATAAAGCGCGAGGGAAGGATGAGGTTAAAATCACTCGATCTGCTTGTGTGTCGTAGCGAGTCCAGTAGCGACGCGACTCTCCTGTGGTCTGTGGAGGTCAGAGAGTCCCGAGCGCCTGGCTGTTGCTGGGCAGAGCCTGAACTACCTTTGAATCCAAAGCTTTGTCCTACTTCTCCTGCAAACTCTCAGACTCACACATTATCTTGACTTTTATTCGCTCTTGTCACGGCCTGATGTGTTTCTGCTCGACTTCAGGGCCTCGTGGGACACGCATTATAAGATGTTTCATTTCAGGCTGAAGAAAAATGAGTACAAATCTTCAAAGAGTTAATTTCTCCCGTTTGCTGTCAGGGTTTAACGGAGAGCTGGCGTTTCCCCTGTTCGGGAAGGTTTCAATCATTAACTATCTTTTTTCTTTTTGCTGACTTTTCCTGTAGATTTGCCCTGTATTTCTCAGCACTATTACTGGTGTTGGTCATAACCTGAAACAAAAGTGAAATAACATGATTTCAGATGCACTTGAGCTTATTAATATTGGATTTCCCCCTTTTTCCAACTCTTTCTCCCCTCTTCAGCGACTCGACGAGCTGTTCATACAGTATCTGATGTAAACGGTCAGAAATGTCAAGCTATAAATTGCTGTGAGTTTATTACGATGGATTTTTTTTTTTTGTCTAAAAAGAAACATTGTTTTACTGTATGGGGTGTATTAAATTAAGATATAGTTCTTTGTATTGGGAAATATAGATACCGTGAAAGTCCATTTAATTGTAAGTATTTATCAACTAAGTTATTGTACTTTTTTGCAATTTGTAGATAAGGAATATAATGTATTGGTATATAATGATGAAATTAACTGTATCAGTCAGTCTGGGGCGTCCTTTAATTTATTGATGTATATACTGTATGTTTGTTGATATACAGCTTACTTTATTTTGTATATGACTAATAAATACATTTTGAAAAACACCTGGTTTGTGAGGATTTGCTTCATTTGTCTCAGTTGTCATTTAATGACCTAATTGAACATGCATAAGAAATATTCCTGAATTAAAACCTTTTTTTAGGTGTGCCATGAATAGCATCGCCACATTTTATTTTTTTATTTTTTCCATGGACCCTGAAAAGCGAGGCTGAGAGAGAGAGAAAGGTACAGATGACCTAGTTTGAGCAGCTCTCGGCGGGTGTATTTCTGGCCTGACATTAGTAAAACATGACAGACTCATGAGGGACGTCTGTGCTGTGACATTAGACAGATCTGTGTTTACTGAACATCATCATCATCATCATCACTGATGTCACTTCCTCCTCTTCATCATGGCTTTACTCTCCTGATAAATGAGTGTTGAATTAATGGAAATGGAAATAAACAGTTTTTTTATTCACAACAGGAGCAATTGTGACCATAAATCAGCTTATTCGGCTAATGTTTTGTTGGTATAACGTGCATATTTTTATTAAGTGCTGGGCAACGATTAATCGCATCCAAAATAAAAGTTTGTTTACACAATGTGTGTGTATTGTGTATAATTATTTTTTATATATAAATACAAATAATTTATAATTGCATGCATATATTTAAGAAAAAATTGTTATTTATATATAAAATATGTATGTATATATATATATATATATATAGAGAGAGAGATTATTTAAAAATATAAATACAGTATATACGTACATGCAAATATTTCTTAAAAATAGGCTATACATGCATATGTGTGTATTTATATATACAAAATAATTAAACAGTACACACACATATATTATGTAAACACAAACTTTTATTTTGGATGCGATTAATAATCGCCAAGCACTAAAAGGTTTTGGATTTCCAGGCCATGATCATTAATAATCCAGCTAACGGGACGTTCTCTCAAAGTTACACGCAAATGTTCTTCCAGTTACGTTAATAGAGCGTTCAAAGTTATCTGGCTTTTATTAATGTTTGCACAAAAACATTATTTATATGTCATTGATGGAATGTTTTTAACTGAGATGTTTTTTTGTTTTTTTAAAAAATGTTACTAGTTTCAGAATGTCCGAGAACAATGAAAATTAACGTTCCCGTAATATTTGCAAAATATTAAAATGAAATGTCCCCTTAACGTTCGCATAAAGTATTTAAAAAAATGTATGTTTTGAACTTTTAGAGAAAATTAAAAAATAATGGGAATGTTACCTAAATGTTATCTTAAAAAAGACAAATGTCTATAGTGAACATATACTCATCTTTGCTGGGAATATTTTGTCGACTAGAAAAATGCAGTACTATTAAAAAATAAAAATAAATAAATAAATCTTATCAAGGTGTAGGATGAATATTACTTACAAATTGTAATTACAACACCTTTTCATTATGTCACTACATTTTAGCTTATCAGATTTTTGACTGATTTTAGATAAAGCATTATAATATCTGAATCTTGACTGGTGATGAGTCAGTATTAGATCGCTTATGATTTATTTATTCTGTTAATGATTTTGCATCATCTTTTTGAGGTGAAATATATGAAAATATGGTAAATGTGAGATCACTCTTTTATAGAATCACTTTACTAATTTCAATCTGAGACACGCTGATTATACAGACTGCTACATCCTGTAATAACTGCTGATTATAAAACAGGCATTGTTCAATCTTTTGTTCTGCTGAAAGACCCTGTAATACTGTCGAAATCCGTTCATTCGGGTCTCTAGGGGGCAGTAGAGCCTCTTTCCCGCTAATATCAGCGCTTGAATAGCGCGCGCATCGGGGACGTGTGGAAAACGCGGGCTGGATTTCATTCTGCAGAGAGGTGTTAAAATGAATTTGTTTACAGACACATCCGAAATCTGAAATGGAATAATATCTAAATAATAAATGTGATCTGTAAATCATACGTTGAAATGTTGTTTAGATTTAAACAGACGCTGCTTTTGTCAGTCCGGATCCAAATGTTGAGAAACTCCAGTCCGTGTTTAACGGCCGTTGCCGTGAGCGGAAGCGCTCGAGTGTAAACAAACATGCCGATCCAGATTTAACTTCACACACGCAGGTAAAACGCTTATAAATATGATTTACCTTTAATATTTATGCGTTACACGGTTGTAAACTTTAACAAAGCTGTTTGGTCATTTATATAGTGTGTTTTAGGAGATTTTAACCATATATATGAGCAGAGCTGAGTCTGTTTGGTTTGATGTGTTTAATATCATGATGTGTTTCAGTCATGGAGAGTTATGAAGATTTTATTCAGAGACTTTATAACAGTCATCATAATAATGATGATGATGATGATGATGATGATGATGATGATGACGACTCGCCGAAACCTTTATCAGTGATCGTGTTTCATGGAGCTCATATTCTTCCTCCTCTGGTATGAATATCATCAGCATCACATTCAGATCTTCTCATTACATCCACATATTTATAATATTTTTTTTTTCTAAATGTCATAATCATTTGTTAACCACAAACAAGTATTCATTACTTTAATGAGCTCATTGTTTCTGCCTTAAATTATTAAATTGTTTAAATCAACACATTTTTAGCTAACTGTGATTTTGTGTATGTACATTTCTGAAATACACAACTTAGTCTGATAACAGAACACTGTAAACTGTAATGTGCACTTTCTGTAAAGATGCTTTGAGATGATGTGTATTGTGAAAAGCGCTATAAAAATAAATGTGAATTGAATATATGAGTGTGTGTGTGTGTGTGTGTGTGTGTGTGTGTGTAAGCTGAACGAGCAGCAGAGAGAGGAGATGAGACGACTGCGAGAAGCGGCCATGAGTCTGATGAAGAGGAGGAGCGAGGAAGAGTCTCACATCAGCGTGAGTTTCACACACACTTCAGAGACATGATGACCTGATACTGATTATTATGTTTATGGTATTTAATGGCTGATAAATTATATATAATGGTTTATGTATGCTGCTTTTTATTAAAGCTTCAATCTAGAAATCATACATCAGAGTTTCCCTCTCTTGACGTTCTCAACCCTCTGGTGCTCTTCGTCATTTTTGACTGAACATTTTTACATTTGTTTTATTTACGACACTTGGTAACGGTAACTTAGTAAAGGTTTTGGCACTTCCTGTGTGAACACACACACACACACACACAAAAAAATCATGGACATGATTGGAACAGGTTAAATGGTCCTGAAAAAAATAGCCACACTTGTGCTCCTCCCGGTCAGAGATGAGTGTGAGACGAGTTTCCTCTAGTGGAAGCGTTTGGTACTGCAGCCGAACACACTCTCACTGAAAGCTAATTTTTAGATATCAAGCTCAAATCTAAAAAACTTGTTTAGATTTATGGCTTTTATTTTCTCACAGTTTTAGAGGGAAACGTTTTTTAAAATACATATTTAATATCAATTTTTTTTTCCATTTTTCATAACAATAAACGTAAAATTCTGTAACTTTTTTTAAGTTCACTTTTTAAAACTTTCACTTCAGCAATAATCTGCCAAGTGTCGTCTTTAAAAACAGATCAAACTTCAGTCTGTCGCTCTAAAGCGTTCAAGATTTACCACAGTTTAAGTCGGACATTTAATTTACTTTTCTATGCTCAAAAAGTGAATACATGGATTATAAATACAGTGAAATCATCTAAAAATACAAAATATTAAATAAAAAACATCAAACTAAAATATAGTACATTCTTTTCATAAATATAAATGAAAAAAAATGTAAGTACGAAGAGTACCAGAGGGTGGTGCAGTAAGCAATTTTTGAGAAACACTTTTGATATTTGAAATCACCAAAACAAACACGCCCCTTTATTAGCCCCACCCCCAAATCATTGAACATGCAATGCAACACAGGCACCTCCCCCTAACGAGTGGACACGCCCCTTACTGCTTATTGGCTACAAGTGTGTTTTGGTGCTTGGTCCGATCCACGCGTTTCTCAGTAATCGCTTACTGCACCTTTAATGCATCTTCATAATAAAATGATTTGTGAACATTGTTTCATAGTTTATCTTTAATGCATAGTAGAAATTCAGCTTACTGTAATTCGATACTTTTGTAACATGGTATTAAAAGTCAAGCCACCTTTATTTATACAGTGCTTTTTACAATACCGATTGTGTTAATGCAGCTTTACAGTGATAACAGGACAATAATGCAACAGAGTTTGAGAAAAATAAACTTTTATCTCATATATATTGTGCTCTTCCTCACATTGTGTGTCAGTTCACCGATCACAGTGATGCTGAACGACACGCGTACAAGAGTGATGACATCATCTCATCCGCTCCGCTCACGTCAACCGGCCGATCAGCCAATCAGCTGCGAGCTTTTCCAGATGAAACCGATTCGCTGCAGAACAGCCAGATCACGGTTCGGTTTGAAGGCGTCGTATGCAAAACTCACAGACCAGCTGACCCACCCGACGACCACATGATGATGATGTCATCAGGGTACGTGACCAATGACAACACTGATGTCACGTGTCATTCCAGCTGGATTGAAGGAGCCGCCCACTTGGATACGACACAACGAAACACTACAGGAAGTGACATAATCAGTCACGCTCCAGTAGATGGAGCATTTTTAGAGGAAAAGGAGGAGGAGGAGGTCGTAAATAATGTTCCAGAACTGGAAAACCCTCAATCTGACCCGGATGAGGGTCCGTATCGGATGAGCCTTCAAAACCTACTAAAGAAATCCCAGGAGTACCGGCGGCGCCAGCGCGAAGCCCGAGCGCTCAAAGCCGAGCCCGACGAGCACAGCCTGTCCGACAAGGAGAACCAGGAACTCCTTCCCAAACACACCGAACCGAGGAACACCAGGGAGAAGAGGAAGGAAAACACGGATCACGTGATCAATAACACTCTTCCTCACGCCACGTCTACATCACTTCCTGTTAAATCCAAATCTTTGTTCGTCTCCAAACAGACTCCGGTCCGCATCTCCGGATCTAAGAGATTCACTAACATCCCAACGC
The DNA here is from genome assembly GCF_963993115.1 of Abramis brama. Lineage (NCBI taxonomy): Eukaryota > Metazoa > Chordata > Actinopteri > Cypriniformes > Leuciscidae > Abramis > Abramis brama. The sequence continues at coordinate 1,054,465 of NC_139985.1, forward strand.
CCCAGTTCTGCTTAAGTCCCGTACGCTGCGTCAAAAAATCCAGCGGGATTCCCGGTCTGGTTCGGAAAACCCTGAGCGAGTCTGAGTCTGATCCCAACATCTCGGTGAATAAAGCTGGGATGATGTCGGAGCAAACGGAGCAGATCGCTCAGCTCGAGCTGAACCTGTCCAGTCTTAAAGCGCTGATCTCAGACCTGGAGTCGACGCTCACACTCTCACAGAAGCATCCCTCCACCGTCACTCTCAGTCCCACGCTCCAGCTAGAGGATTGTGGGATTGGGCAAGAGGACTCGAACTCAAACTCAAGTCAAACGCTCCAGCTAGAGGATTGTGGGATTGGGCAAGAGAACTCAAACTCAAAGACCATTCAAACCAGTCATTCAGTTGTAGGCCTCAATCATTCTGGGAAAACCAGCGCAGATGAAGCAGAGAGCTCTCTGATTGGCTCGTCGTACGATGTCGACGCCCCCTCCAGTCTGTGGACGCAGTTGACCCCTGAGACGAGAGGTCACGAGGTCGTGTCTCGGGTCAAACGGAGGCTCCTGATGAACGAGTGCGACGCGTTCTCTCCGGGAAGAGCCAGATCCAGCTTGCCTAGAGGTAGACCTGTGTGTTTAACACACTTACACTCTTTATTTTGTTTTATGTTATTTGTTCAGGACTATTTTTGATTTTGAAGGAATTTTATGGTTCTAAGTAATATTTATGCAATTATTATGATCCATTTGTGCTGGGCAACAATTAATCGCGTTTCCAAAATAAAAGTTTGTGTTTACCTAATATATGTGTGCGTGTACTGTGTATAATTATTTTGTATAAATAAATACACACACACATGCATGTATATATTAAATGTGAATAATCGTTGCCCATCACAAAATATAATACAATTAATGAATCCATATATAATCCAAATAATCCATATTTTTATGTGAGTTTATATTAACTATTAACTGCGTCAATAATCTCCTAATTATTGCTTATTAATAGTTGGTGAGGTAGTTGTTGAGTTTCGGTTAGAGATGCACCGATATGAACATTTTGGGCGATACCGATAACTCTTTATTTTTAAAAAGCCGATAACCGATATATTGGCTGATAAGCCTAAATCCAAGTTTTTATATAATTTTTGAGAGCCTCATTACAAAAACAAAAGTCTGAAAATGTTTATATTGCTACTGAGGCGAGACTGAACATAAACTCTACTATATTGTTCGCTTCCAAATCTTCAGATCCTCAAGCTTTTATGGAGGAAATATCGTTTAAATGCTGAAAAATTCTGTCCACAAAAATGTTGGAAGTGGTGCGAATGTGAATATAAATGAAGTGAAACCAAATGCAGGTGAAACGTCATGTGACTGAACTCTCAGCTGCTGTTTATGTGTTCAGTGATGTCATCATCAGTGCAGGATGATCATGTGACGGCGCTGATGGAGGAAGAGCGCAGACGACAACACGAACTCCTGCAGGTGAGAAACAGCATCAGACACACACACACACACACACACACACACACACACACACACACACACACACACACACACATCAGAGCCGCTGCCGGCCCTTTAAAGGTGCAGTGTGTAAGTTTTAGCGGCATCTAGTGGTGAGGTGGCGAATTGCACCCAACAGAAGTTACGGTGGCCGACAGGAAGTGATGTTGCCGTTGTTAAACAATGAGGTTTCTTTACAAAGATAAATTAAGAAATTATGTTTACTTAATTATTCTATTCTTATCATGAAGAACAACATAGTGACGAAACGCGTTTGTCCACTCAGGGCCACCGTAGAAACATGTGGATGTAAGCGGACCCGCGGTGTGTGTAGAGAGAAACGCCTCATTCTAAGCTAATAAACACGTAACGCTTCATTATGTAAGGTCTTTATACACCACTGAAAACTAGTGTTGCTTTCGTCAACGAAAATTATGACGAAATATTGTCGTCAACGAACCGTTATCACCTGACGAAAACGAGACGAGACGTAAATGCTGGTCATGTGACGATGACTAAAATACATGTATAATGCAATATCGTTGACGAATAAAAACGAGACTAAATGTGGTTTACAAAATAAAAACTATGCTAAAATGTCTCTTCATTTTCGTTGACCAAAACGAGACGAGACGAAATGTTATAACGTCACGACGAATGAGAGAGTTGTGCGTGAACCCATAGCTTTGTCGGCTTTAAATTCTGGTTTGCGATCTGGTCACCCGATTATCAGCGAATTTAACAATATTACTCCATTAGTTTTTCTATTAAAATGTCTCATTGATATATTTGACACATTCATAATCATTGCTTTTGCCGGTTCTTTGTGACAGCTGTGCGTTATTGGCAGCGTCTCTGGTTACATGAACGCGTCACCGCATCAGCACCAGAACATGGAGATTTTATTTTAGAGAATAATCGCAACCTATTCGATATTCTATAATTAAATAAACTAATCGAATATCCAAAAATCGTGACTCATCCCTGCATGGAATCTCTTGTTTCTTTTCCCAAATCTTCACTCACGTCACGTCTCACCCATTTTCTAAAGGGATTATAAACGTTTCTTCATTGTTTCGCTTTTAATTAGGCCTATTATATTCGTATTCTTTACTGTGGTAAAGTAGAAAAACGCTGTAGGACAGAGAGCCTACATTTGTACTTGCATGTCAAATTCTTTTTAACACAGTTTGTGCTTGTTATATTAGACATTGGGCGCGTCAAGTTTAGTTGTAAAGCGCGTTTGACACGCGCGGGTGATTTTTAGTTTCACTTTCTCTGGCAGCGCAATCTCAAACACAGCCTAAATATCTCGCCCTTGTGGAGGATAACATTCGCTCTTCAGACCAATTTACATCAAGTAGAAAACACGAAGATATCATAAAGAGATCAATGGTCTCTTTCCTGCTCGTGTCCCACATCCCGCTCAGAGCGCAGAGTGGTAGGCTATATCACGCGTCTTTGTGTGGAAATATAAAATGAGTTTTTTTTTTTTTTTTAAGTAACCCCGAACCACCGCCGGTAGTTGGTCCATCACCGCGGTGGTAAAAAAACTGCCACCGTCACAGCTCTAAATATACTAAATATAATAAGATAACCTTGTTTGAAATTCTATATTGACTGGGTTAAATAGAATTGCATTACTAAAAAGAGACTAAAATACAATTTTCTTTGACTAAAACTAGACTAAAATGTCATCAGTTTTCGTCGACTAAAACTTGACTAGACTAAAAAGAGTATGAACGTGACTAAAACTAATAAAAACTAAAACGACAGCTTGACACAGAGACTAGACTAAAACTAAAATTAAAACAGGCCGCCAAAAACAACACCACTGCAAACATAGTTAAGAATATGATATTGCATTTCTGTCAGCAGATCCTCCTGAATATCACACACCTTTAAGAGTTCTGTGTGCAAACGCCATTTCACATCTTCATGTGGATATTAAAGAGAAAGTGCATGAGCTTCACGGGGTTCTCCTTCAGGTCCTGTAGCTGCTCATGTGCTGACGCCATTAATCACCGCCTCTAATTTATGCATCGAACAGGCTTTAATGAACACAGAGGGTGTGTGTGTGTGTGTCTGTGTGTGTGTTCACTGTGGGAACTGACAGAGAAAATGATGATTATTGTGTTTAATTCATGAGCCGCTGATCTTCACACACACACACACACACACACACACACACACACCTGTGTGTCTCTGTCCTGCTTTCATCTCTATTCTCTCGCTCCGTCTTTCTGAAGTGTTTTATTGGCATGACAGGATGACCAAAACAATAAAAACATTTCAACTATTTTTTTATGTTTCTGAAAGAGTCTCTTCTGCTCATCAAGGCTGTGTTTATTTGATCAAAAATACAGTAAAAACAGTGAAATATTATTCCAGTGTAAATCATCTGTTCTCTATGTGAATATACAGTAAAGTGTAATTTATTCCTGTGATCAAAGCTGATGTTCAGCATCATTACTCCAGTCTTCAGTGTCACATGATCCTTCAGAAATCACTCTAATATGATGATCTGATGCTCATTTATGATCATATAAACACAGCCTTGCTGAGCAGAAGAGAGAGTTCTGAACATGTCAGTGATTCTTGTGTCTCAGGATCTCTCAGTCTTAAAGTGAAGTGGTTGTGTGTGAGATTGGTTGTGTTGTGTGTGTGTGATTGGTTGTGTTGTGTGTGTGTGATTGGTTGTGTTGTGTGTGTGTGATTGGTTGTGTTGTGTGTGTGTGTGTGTGTTTGTGATTGGTTGTGTTGTGTGTGTTGTGTTGTGTGTGACTGGTCTGTGGTTCCGTCTCTCCATCAGTCGTTAGCGGTGCGGTTCCAGTTCCTGCGGAGTGTGTCCTTCTCACGTCTGGAGGACACGACGACCTCATCTGTCTGCACACACACTGGGCTCACAGACTCACGGGTGCGACACACACACACATGTATGCACACGCACACACGCACACACACATGCACACGCACACGCACACACACACACACACACACACACACACACACACACACACACACTCACACTCACACTCACACACACACTCACACACACAGTGTCTGGTGCTCATCTCTCTCTCTCTCTGCAGTGGCGTGTGTGTGTGTCTCTGCCGGCGCTGGCGAGGGGTTTTCTGACCCGGAGACTCCTGCGCACAGAACGCGTGTCACGCATCATCACCACCATCAAGGTCCGCTCTGTTTAGATACAATAATATACACACACACACACACACACACACACACATATATATATATAATTGTTTTGGGAGGATTTTTAATTTTTTTGTTCCTTCTGGATAATATCTACAACTTCCATAAAGAGTTTTGATTGGAGGGTGTGTGTGTGTGTGTGTGTGTGTGTGTGTGTGTGTGTGTGTGTGTGTGTGTGTGTGTGTGTGTGTGTGTGTGTGTGTGTTTCTCTCAGGACACACAGATGTTCCTGCTGGCGTTCCCGAAGCAGACGCCCGGCGCCGGTCGACTCGACCTCATGTTGCAGGAGCGCGTCACACTGCAGGTCAGACGTCTCTCTGAACACCACAGGTCACATGACGCTCACATGACGGTCACATGACTCTCTCTCTCCTCCAGCTGCGAGCGGCGCGTCACGAGCTGCACCAGATCTTCTTCAGCTCCAGCGTGTGTGAACGCATGCAGATGATCCGCTGTGACCGCGAGCTGAGCCGAGACCGGACGCTCAGAGCACACGTGAGCAACTCCTGCACACACACACACACACACACACACACACTAGAGGACTCTGAGGAACGGCTGGGGGTCGAGACGTGTTAGAAAGTTAAAATGATCCATTCCTTTATGAGCATTTCAATATGACTTTAAACCATTGAAGCGTGAGACGACTCTGCACATGTGTAACTATATAGTGCAGCTCTAATATTCCAGCCGTCTCTATTATAATAACACTAATCAAACTACAGAAGACACTCGTTCTTCACTGAATGACTTCTGTTACTATATTATTAATGTATATATTATTTTTAAAGTGCAGTGTTATTAAAAATCTTAAAACACTGTTTATTTCAATCGTATTTGTTGCAATTGCTAATTTTTTATTTGTTCTTTTTTAATTACGGAGTGTTTATTGTCTTTAATAATGCTCTACATGTACATTAGTTCGGCTAGTTGTTCTTCTATGGTGGTTTTAAACCACAGGCTAACGCTCCTCGTGTAAGAGTTCTTTATCCTGTTGATTTCTGTTCATGATATTCAGATACAATTAATTGTTTTGTAATAAGACTAAATGTGAATGATATCTAAGGTTTTTTTCCATAATTGGAATCAAAATTAGGAATCGATAAGAATCGATAAGCAGAATTGAAATAGGAATCATTAAAATTCAAATGATACCCAACCCTAATTATGAAAAATTGCTCAAAACTACAGAAACATGACCGGTTCTTTTGACGGTGTGAAAGTTACAATCAAACAAGTTTATCAGAAATAATCGAACAATGCTGCCCAAATCTGCAGATTAAAGAGATTTGATCACAAGCGTTTGTTTTCAATCAAAACTCTCAGCAAATGTCTCTCGGGTTATTAGATATTCTTTTATCTGTTTTTTAAAAATTTTTAAATTTATTTCTTAAAATTTTACGTTTTTTTTTTCTCGAAACAACGACTTTATTCTCGAAATTTTATTTCCACTTAATTCTCAACATTTTATTTAGACTTTTTTTCTCGAAATGTGAAAAAATAAATTCTCGAAACACAATGACTTTTTTCTCTATATTTAATGAGTTTATTCTCAATATTGTATTTCGACTTTTTTTCTTGAAATGTAACGAGTTTAATCTCGCATTATAATGACTTTAATCTTGAGATGGTTTTATTTATTTTCTATCATTGCTCGGCCCTAATCCTCTTCTGTAGCTTTTGGAGCGTGATTAGATTCTCTATTAAATTAAATAAAATAAAGTGTGTGACTTTATAAATTGTTTTGGTGGGAGAAAATAAATTTTGTGTGTGTGATTTAGATTTTTTGTGATTCTATTTTTAATATCTGTTGTTATTACTAATATAAAGAGAGAGGGATATATATTTTTCTGCTGATTAGATTTTTTTTTCATGGGGTTATTATAGATTCTATTATTTTTATTTATTTTTTGGATGATTAGATATTTAATATTTTCATATTATTTTTTGTTTAGATGTTGTGGAGTATTAGATCTATATTTTTGGAGTGAGTGATTCGTCATTGACGAGTGTCTTCTGTGTGTTTCAGGATCATAAAGCGAAGGGATTCCTCTCGGACGCCACCAGGAAAGCTCTAGAACGCAAGAAGCGGCTCATGTGAGTGAACCTGCAGAACACACACGTCACATGACAGAGATGACATCACTGATAACGTGTGTGTGTGTGTGTGTCGTCAGGCTACAGAGATCAGCGGACCGGAAGAAGTTCTCACCGTCTGAGGAGGAGAAATGGAAACTCGTGCCAAAGATTTGTCGGGTTTCGAAGAGAATCTCAGCGCGATGATCTCGGCTCGACGAACCCTTTCATACCCGTGCTTTATATTAGTGTGTTCAAACATTTGCCAATCTTTTAGTGTGCTTTTATTTATGTTTCCTCTGAGGCGCTGAAGTTCTGAAGCTCATTTTCTGTCTTTGTACACTTTAATAAATTATTAATAATAATTGTTGTATTTTATTTCCTCAAACGAACAAAAAGATCTAAAACAATAGATCTTATACTTTTATTTTTTGTTATTAGATAGTCTACTTTTATGTTTGGGGTGATCATTTTTTTCATGGAGAAGGTTAGAATATATTTTATCAGTATTTGTTTGAGGGGTTGATTAGATTTTTTTTATTAGCATTTTTTTATGATTGCATTATATTTTCAGTTTTTTTTTTATTGATCTTGATTAATTGATTTGTTGATTTAATGCTTTTATTTTTGGGGTGTGATTAAATATTATTTTCGTTGAATTATTTATTTTCTTTGGGTGATTGGACTTTTTTGGGGGTCATTAGAATTAATTTAGCTATTTCATCATTTTCTCAAACGAACAAATACATTTAAAACAATAGATTTTTAAAGTATTTTTTTTCAATAAATGATGCAGAGTCATCACAAGAAAACAGAAATGAAAACAGAAATCTGAAATGTTTTCATGTTTGACCCTCAATTAATTAATATGCATTCAGTGATGTCATCATATTGATGCGACTTTTGGAGCGTTTCAATCGTCAAACCAGTTATTGTATGTTTTTATATAAACAAGCATTAAAAATTAGTGCCATTAAAAAAAAAAACATTTGGATGATTTTATATAATGAATTTGATTAATAAATGTCAAACAAATCTTGCTCATGAAATCATGTCAATTAAAGTAAAAAGTTAGTTTTGTGAATCAGCATTTTTTTTTTTTAAGAGTTCGTTTTATTTTATATATATATAAATATATATATATAATTTTTTTAATGAATGTAGAGTATCAATGCAATAACAACATTTGGACTGACGTCGTTATGGATTAATCCGTTACGTTGTTAAAAAGTTAAGCTGCAAACACTCTTTCACAGAAATATAAAACACTGGTTTTAGTATTTTTCGTATTGTTTTATTTAAAAGGTGTTTCAAACGAGCTACGATCTAGAATCCTGAATGTGGACGAGCTGTTCAACAAACAAAAGTTTGGTTTTTAATAGAAAAACAAGACAACAAACACCCTTTTAAAACATATGTATATTTTCAGTTGTATAATGCGTACATATTCTTCTCATTTAAATAATCTAAATACAATCTGTGATGTTTGATTGACAATTTACAAACAGACAGCGTGTGAAACTGTTCATGACGTCACAGGCTGAATCCCAGCATCCCGTCCGACACCCAGAGTGTGTGAGACTCCGGAGGATCCCGATCCGGTCCGGAGGAAATCAAGAGAAATAAATATAGAGCGGTGGATGAACTCGAGAGCTGGTCAGTGTTGGCCTTTCAGACGAGGTTTTCTCAGGATTGAAACATGTACGACACACACACACACACACACACACACACACACACACACACACACACACACACACACACACACGAGACAGAGACGGACCAGAGCAACCATTCACAGCAGAGAAACGCATCACTTCCTCCTGAACGTCACAATCGCTGAGATCAGGAGATGTGTGTGTGTTTCAGACGCTCCTGATTAAATCACACACACTCGTTAGTGTTTACAGGCTCAAACTTCCATCTGTGACATCATCATCATCATCATCATCATCACACACACAGCTCATATTTCACCCCAAAATCAAGACTTTTTTGAACATTTTTTTTTAAACAATTCTTTTGTGCATTATGACAATGACACATTTTTTCCCCAAAATTATGATGAATATGCAAAAGAATTCCTTGTGCATGTGTGTGCATGTGTGTGTGTGTGTGTGTATATATATATATTTTTTTTATAACATTTTAATGCATCATTTTAATCATTTTAATATAAAAATCCAGTTTTTGGCATTATAACAAATACAACCAGTGGGATGTTTACTTATAATTTATGAATGACAAATAAAAATAATAGGATTAGAATTTATAAATTACTTTTACAATGTTTTTACCAATGTTCATAAAAATGAAAAAAGCAAAACTTGTTTAGGTTGTGGACTGAAATATGACTGTTCTTCTTAATGCATGAAACAAAAACATTGTCGTCCTGTTTGTGTGAACGTGATCATTCAGCGACACGTCAATCATATGATGTCGGCAGGAAGGGGCGTGTTCAAAACAACAGTGTCAATAGAGCCCAAATGTAACATCAACGACATCATTTCCCCTTCAAAAAAATAAAAAAGTTGAATATCTAAATCCCGAAGTCCCAGTGAAGAGAGTTTGTTCTCTTTAAATATCCTCTAGTATTGAACAGTATGTACAGCAGGTGGCGCTCTCATCATGAACACAGCGAAGGAAGCTCACACACACACACACACACACACACACACACACACCTGAGCACGGAGAGGAGGGGCTGCAAGGCATTATGGGATGTCTGAGGGATGCCGTCGCGTGTCTGTGACGGAGTTATAAGAGTGTCATGTGACCCGTCTCCCGCGGGGGTCATGTGACGTTGACCTCGAGCAGGTGCTGGTCGTTGGCGGGCAGGACGAGCACCTGGCGGCCCTGTGTGCCGGTGAACACCTGTCCCGGGGCGAAGGCCTGGCGTTTGGGCATCGGGACGCCCCGGGCCGGCTGCTCGCCCAGAGACTGAACGCTTCCTCGACTGCGGAGACTCGCCGTGTCCAGGTGATCCTCCACGGCCTTATCCAGCAGAGACACACTGTCGTTCTCCACACACGAGTCTGAGGGACACACACACACACACACCAGTCAGGACTCACACTGGTTCACTCAGATCAATCAGAGTCGTCTGAGAGTTCTAGAAGAAAAGCCTGATGAATTCAATGATGCAGAAAAAAAAACTGTGTACTTCTCAAATTAATAATAATCCAATTAATTAAAATATAATTTAAGGAATATCACCTCTGCAACACTGAATAAAAAAGAAAAGAAAAATCAAAAAATAATATAATGGTTTGATGCATTTTATTGCATTTTTTTTATTTTATTATACTGCTCAAGTTTTATTAATTAATTTGATTATTCTGTTGTGCAGCACTGAATAAAAATAAAGATATAATAAGTTGATAATAAAAATTCACAGAATCACACAAAATCAAGCCGAACGGACTGTCCGAATGAACCGATTCACCGATGAATCACTGCAAACCGCCAAAATAAAAGCCCCTTAAATTATGTATTCAAATACAATTTCGTTAAATATTATCACAGTATTCATGTTTACATTCATAGAGTTGTTTTAATTTATAGAGTTAACCTTGTGCAGTACTGAATAAAAAAATAAAGATATAATAAATTGATAAAAAATTCACAAAATCAAGCTGAACGGACTGTCCGAATGAACCGATTCACTCATGAATCAGAGAGAGACAAACAGGCTTCACTACACACCGCCAAAATAAAAGCCCCTTAAATTATGACAGAAAAAGAAAAATGTACTCAAATAGAAACGATTAAAATATTATCACACTTATTCATGTTTTAATTTATAGAGTTAACCTTGTGCAGTACTGAATAAAAAAATAAAGATATATTAAATTGACAAAAAATTCAACAAAATCAAGCCGAATGAACCGATTCACTCAGATGAATCAGAGAGAGACAAACGGGCTTCACTACACACCGCCAAAATAAAAGTCTGTTCAATTATGTCCTCAAATACAACTGATGAATGTGGGAAAAAATTAATTGAAATATAATTTAAGGAATATCTCACATTCATGTTATAATACAGTAAATCTCTGCAACTGAATAAAAAAAAGAAAATAATAATAATAAAAATAATAAAAATGCTATGTTTTGATGTATTTTCGTTTGATGCTTTATTAATTAATTTGATTATTCTGTTGTGCATCAATGAATAAAAAAAATTAAAATAAAAAAAATAAAAATGCAATGTTTTGATGTAAAGGAATTGTATTTTCATTTGATTGTATATTTTAAAAAATGTATTAAACTGTTCAAGCTTTATGAATTAATTTGATTATTCTGTTGTGCAGCAGTGAAAAAATAAAATAAAATAAAAATGTTTTAATGTTAAGGAATTGTATTTTCATTTGATTGCATATTTAATTTGTATGAATTCTTTTGATATAAATTGGTATTAAATCCTACAGATAAAGTGAGTGTGTAGTGATTGTGTGTGTGTGTTGCCTGACCTGGGTCTGGTTGCGTGACGCTGGCGTGATGTGGCCGGTACTTGAACACACGTATGTTGGGGAACGGCAGCTGACCCGCGAACAGCGGCATGACCTCCATGTGAACCTTGTGTGTCGCCATGGCAGCCGTCGGCATAGACACGACCCCTGAACTCTTGCCACACACCGCCCAGTTACTGTGGTTGTCAATCACTGCAGACACACACACACACACACACACACACACAAGCCAAAACATTTTTTACGTTTTCAAAATGATGATAAAAAAAAACTAAAAAAAACTTTAGTGTGATTGTTCATTTGCAAAGTTGACGTCCTTCGAATTTCGAATTTTATAAATTTTTCTTAATTATAATGCAGATAATTATTGCAGTTTTATATCTAAATAATTTAAATTTAAAATACATACAAAACAATTCCACAGGAATGATGGGAAAAGAATTGATACCTTTGGGTTAAAATATTAATATTGATTTAAATTAATAGGAAAATTAAACTGCAGTCGCCACTGTTCAGCCTGAAGAGGGCAGCACTCAGACGTTTCTACACCATATATTGTAAAATTAAAACACTTTATACCCAAATGTCAAAAAAGTTACTCGAATCAATGAACAGCACTAATAAAGCCCCAGTCTTACAGATCATTAACTAAAAAAAGTTGTTTTTGGGTTTAGTTACCCTTTAAATGATTAACCATTAATTTGACATTTTTACAATTCAATTAACTTCTACTTTTCCATCAACTCACAAACCCCAGTTTGAAGAAGCCCTAGTATCTGTGTGTGTGTGTGTGTGTGTGTCGCGCTGTCGTACCTTCATACATGAGCCTGGAGTGTGTGTGTGTGTGTGAGTGAGTGAGTGAGTGTGTGTGTGTGTGTGTGTGTGTCGCGCTGTCGTACCTTCATACATGAGCCTGGAGTGTGTGTGTGTGTGTGTGTGAGTGAGTGAGTGAGTGAGTGAGTGAGTGAGTGAGTGAGTGAGTGTGTGTGTGTGTGTGTCGCGCTGTCGTACCTTCATACATGAGCCTGGAGGTGCGCAGGCCGTCGGTCTCGCTGAGCTCCTCGTCGTCGCGCTCCGCTTCGCTGGGTTCAGTGAGGCGTGTGAGACACACCTCCAGCCTGCAGAGGGCGCCGGTGCGACAGTGCTGTTCGCCTGCAGGAGGACTGATCTCCGCTCGCACGCTGTACAGAGTCTGACACACACACACACACACAGAAACACATCAAGCATTGACCAGACGCTGCAATCTGTCAGTCGAGTCACCTTTAATTATACAGTGCTTTTACAATACAGAGTGTTTCAAAGAGATAACAGGAAAATCATATACACAGTTCTCATATCATGGTGTCAATGCAGGAGATCAATAATACTGTTGAATATTGAATGAAATGTCAGTGTGTGAGAACGAGACTCACTGAAACGCGCTCCACTGTGAACTCGTAGCTGTAGGGTTTGAGATCCGCGTCCGGTGCGTCTGCAGGAGCGAAGCTGGCCGAGAACACACACTGCAGAGAGAGAGGAGGGGCGTCGCTCCACCGCACCTCCCACATGCTGAACACACACTGCTGACTGAACACCACCTGAACACACACACACAGGATCTGTTCAACCAGCGAACATTTCGATGTTCTGTGTTCTGAGCCAGAGAGAGCCGTTGTCATGTATAGATATGAAACTACTGTCTTTTTCTGTTACAATCATTCAGATTATCACAGAAGTTCTGGGATAAAGGTTTATAAACACTGGTTTCTACGCTAGCGATCAAAATAGAGTCAATTTTAAATGTAACTTGACGCTTCAAATAAAGCTTGTATCAGTTACATCGTTACACCAGTAGGTGGCGACTGGGAGAACAAGTAATTGTTATTGAATCATTCACTCAAGAGATTTGTTCAAAAACGCTGATTCATCCAGTAATGAAACAAGTGAAGTCTTAAAGAGTGAGTCATTGAATCATTCACTCAAGAGATTCGTTCAAAAACACTGATTCATCCAATAATGAAACAAGTGAAGTCTTTATGAGTGAGTCATTGAATCATTCACTCAAGAGATTCGTTCAAAAACACTGATTCATCCAATAATGAAACAAGTGAAGTCTTAAAGAGTGAGTCATTGAATCATTCACTCAAGTGATTCGTTCAAAAACACTGATTCATCCAATAATGAAACAAGTGAAGTCTTTATGAGTGAGTCATTGAATCATTCACTCAAGTGATTCGTTCAAAAACACTGATTCATCCAATAATGAAACAAGTGAAGTCTTTATGAGTGAGTCATTGAATCATTCACTCAAGAGATTTGTTCAAGAATGTACATTACTAATAAAACAAGTGAAACAATAATAATAATAATAATTATATATATATACACTGCTCAAAAAAATTAAAGGAACACTTTGAAAACACATCAGATCTCAATGGGGAAAAATATCATGCTGGATATCTATACTAATATGGACTGGGTAATGTGTTATGAACGAAAGGATGCCACATAGTTTGATGGAAATGAAAATAATCAACCTACAGAGGATTGAATTCAAAGACACCCCGGAAATCTAAGTGAAAAAATGATGCAGCAGGCTTGTCAATTTTGCTGAAATTTCATTGCAGCAACTCAAAATGGTTCTCAGTAGTTTGTATGGCCCCCACGTGCTTGTATGCATGCCTGACAACGTCGGGACATGCTCCTACTGAGACGACGGATGGTGTCCTGGGGTATTTCCTCCCAGATCTGGACCAGCGCATCACTGAGCTCCTGGACAGTCTGAGGTGCAACCAGGTGATGTCAGATGGACCGAAACACAATGTCCCAGAGGTGTTCTATTGGATGTAGGTCAGGTGAGCGTGGTGGCCCTTCAATGGTATCATTCCTTCATCCTCCAGGAACTGCCTGCATGCTCTCGCCACATGAGGCCGGGCATTGTTGTGCACCAGGAGGAACCCAGGACCCACTGCACCAGCATAGGGTCTGACAATGGATCCAAGGATTTCATCCCAATACCTAATGGCAGTCAGGGTGCCATTGTCTAGCCTGCAGAGGTCTGAGCGTCCCTCCATGGACATGCCTCCCCAGACCATCACTGACCCACCACCAAACCGGTCATGCTGAACGATGTTACAGGCAGCATAACATTCTCCACGGCTTCTCCAGACCCTTTCCTGTCTGTCACGTGCTCAGGGTGAACCTGCTCTCATTTGTGAAAACCACAGGGCACCAGTGGCGGCCAATTCTGGTGTTCAATGGGAAATGCCAATCGAGCTCCCTGGTGCTGGGCAGTGAGCACAGGGCCCACTAGAAGACGTCGGGCCCTCAGGCCACCCTCATGAAGTCTGTTTCTGATTGTTTGGTCAGAGACATTCACACCAGTGGCCTGCTGGAGGTCATTTTGTAGGGTTCTGGCAGTGCTCATCATGTTTCTCCTCGCACAAAGGAGCAGATACCGGTCCTGCTGATGGGTTAAGGACCTTCTACGGCCCTGTCCAGCTCTCCTAGAGTAGCTGTCTGTCTTCCTGGAATCTCCTCCATGCTCTTGAAACTGTGCTGGGAGACACAGTAAACCTTCTGGCAATGGCACGTATTGATGAGCCATCCTGAAGGAGCTGGACTGCCTGCGCAACCTCTGTAGGGTCCAGGTATCGCCTCATGCTACCAGTAGTGACACTGACCCTAGCCAAATGCAAAACTGGTGAAAAACAGTCTGAAAAGATGAGTAGGGAAAAAATGTCAGTGGCCTCCACCTGTAAAACCATTCCTGTTTTAGGGGTTGTCTCACTGTTGCCCATCTAGTGCACCTGCTGTTAATTTCATTAACACTAAAGCAGCTGAAACTGATTACCAACCCCCTCTGTTACTTAACTGACCAGATCAATATCCCAGGAGTTTAACTGACTTGATGCTATTCTCTGATTAAAAAGTGTTCCCTTTATTTTTTTGAGCAGTGTATATATATATATATATATATATATATATATATATATAGCGATATGGCTTATTATATACGTTTTGCACTGACCAAAAGCATTTATTTCATTTATTTGCAGTCTGTGTTATTTTACTATCAGTCAGATACCATTATAATTTTTATTAATACTTTAATTCGTTTTTAATTTCATATTTTCTGTTTTCATTTTAGTAATCTTGTGTTTTGTCATTTATATAATCTTGTTAAGTTTTAATTTTTTTAAAGTTTTTTTTTAAATCTTAAATGTGTAGACATTTTTTTAAATCTATTTTTGACTGAAACAAGCAGCGCATATATTTATTTGTAAGAAAAATAAAAGCTCAAAAAATCTGGACGGTTAAGAATCAGCACAGTACAATAGTATTATTTTAAGATTTTTATTTATTTAATACTCACAAAATCATAATTATGACCATTTTATGATCTTGTTTTTAACTTTTTTTTAACTTTATGAAAGAGGTTTGAGTTCGTTCACTAGTCAACAAAAGTGTAAACACACATTTTTCACGTTTTTCCCCGAATCACTCGGGCCTAAAAGGATGGTTTGCACCACAAAAAAATGGTCCTCAGAGTTTTCTCAGCTTTCAAAAAAAATACATAAATCATAAACAAGTTATTTTCTATGCAGATGCTGAATCACCACAATCATTCCACAATGATCAACTTTTTACAAACAGAAATATTCAAGTCATCTGGTGAAAACTCCAGTATTGTTTGATATGGTAATAACTAGCGCTGCACGATATTGAAGAAAAATGCGATAACTCGATATGTGATATGATGATAATGCGATATTCGATATGTGATATGATAATGCTTCAAGTGTGTAAAATAAACTTAAATTATCTTTAAAATGATATAACCTTCACATTCTTTTTGTGACGAAAACATCCGTACAGCTTCTGCCAGTGAACATCAGTGTTTTACTGTATATCAGAAGTGTTATTTTAACATCACTGGGTTCAGGTTATCCTACATTAGGGTTATTTACCAACATAAACTGAATAATCAAATGTAAAAATAAACACTGCTTAGTTTTCAATGTATGAATTAAATATATCCTGATTCTTATTAAAGCTACAAAAGTGATTCAGCCGAGATTGAGTGATTTCTCTCTGTCTTTTGTCCATGACCCCAGTTATTGCAAGCCGTTGTGATATGCATATCGCGATATTTCGATATATTGTGCAGCCCTAGTAATACATGTCACAGACAGCATCCAGAGCCAATCAGAGAGTGTGTATCAGACTCACGCTGTGCGCTTCGGTGTTGAGAGAGAGCAGCTCCAGTGACGGCGTGTGCTGATTCTCCGTCA